>NC_142685.1:14743750-15045982 GCF_056320005.1 Nelumbo lutea | reverse complement strand
CTTCGTGCACACACCATTCCAGACAACACAGAGGTGATCAGTACAAACGCCGAGCCCAAAGAAGCAGAGACGTCGTCGTCGAGCTCGCCGGTCTGCCACCTACAACCTACCCGAGCCCGGAGGCAAAGAAGAAGTAAGCTCGGGCGAAGTCAAGGCTCCCATCCTTTCAGTTCAACCCCCTATCTCCCGAGCTCCTGGCAGTCCCAATGCCTAAAGATTTCAAGCTCCCCCCTCTTGACAAGTATGATGGGTCGTTCGACCCAAATGATCACGTATATGCCTTCCAATCGCAGATGCACCTGGCGAGAGCCAGCGAGTCGTGCATGTGTGTGGCCTTCTCCACCACTTTCAAGGGAGCAACCCGCACATGGTACCGGAACCTAGCGCCCGGATCAATAAGAAGTTGGGCGCATTTCGCAAGCCTTCACGTCCCACTTCGTTTCCAGCAAGCGATGTTCGTGGACTGAAGAAACACTCCTCAACATAGTGTAGAGAGAGGGAGAGTTCATCTGGAACTACATCAAGTGGTTCAACGATGCTTGCATGCAGATACCGCACCTGGACCCGGCTGTGCGCCTCGCAACAGCCAAGAAAGGCGTGACGCATAAAGAGTTCAAGTGGCACATGGTTGTCAACCAACTGACGACCATAACCGAATTTCTGAAGCTCGCGGACAGGTTCATAGCCACCGAGGAGGAGATCAACCAGAAGGGCGAGGGCGCGCCCGGAAAGAGGAAGAGGGAAGGAGAGCCTTCCAGTCAAGGGGATAGCCGAAAGAAGAAGGATGCAGCTCGGGGGCAAAGCCGGGTCAGTCGTTCTGAGCTCCTATAGCGGACCGAACTGATTACACCCTATTGAACGCAAAGCGGGCCGAAATCCTGATGGCGATCAAGGATGCCCCATATTTGAAGTGGCCACCCCGTTTGAGCGAAATCCCAGTGAGAGAAATAAGAATTTGTACTGCAGTTTTCACAGAAATCACGGTCATAGTACCAAAAATTGTAAAAATCTCCGCAACGAGATTGAAGAGCTCATCCGTCGTGGATATTTAAGGAACTTTGTACAAAATAGTAAAGAGCTCATCGGCAAGGGGAGCACGGTAAGGATGCTCCCGAGTCCAGTAGCAGGCCGGCCAAACAGTCGCAGAGGCAGCTCTGGAAGAGAGGCCAATTCGGGGCACCATCCACATGATAGTGGGAGGTTCGATCGTCGCGGGTTGTACTTCAGCAGCAGCTCGGACATCAGTTTGTGAAGCCTCCTGGGAAGAACAGAATCCTCTGAAGCGGCCAAGGACAGAAGAGCCAATTTTCTTCACGAAAGATGATGCGCGAGGGATCCACTACCCCCACGATGACGCACTTGTGATAAAGCTGAGAATCAACGACTTCGAGGTCAGGCGCGTACTTTTTGATTTGGGCATCTCAGCCGACATCCTCTTCAAAGCCGCGTTCGACCAGCTTTAGTTGAAAAGAAGTGACTTGAAGCCCATGGACACTCCTTTGGTGGGCTTTAGCGGAGAAGAAGTCTGGCCCCTTGGAAAAGTAACAGTACCTGTCGAAGTTGGCACATGGCCTTGCGTAGTCAGACTCAGCCACGACTTCCTGGTGGTCGCGACCCCCTCCCCATACAATGCCATAATAGGCCGGCCAATCACCCATGTCCTGCGGGCGGTGGTTTCCACCTATCATCTGGCTATGAAGTTCCCGACAGACTTCGGTGTGGGGGTAGCGTGGGGCGACCAGCTCGAGTCCTACAAGTGCTATGTTGCCTCCCTTAAGGGAAAGACCAAGGTGGTTGATGACCTCGAATTGGAGCAGCCTATGGAGCAAGGCGAAGAACGAGCCGCACCCACGGAAGAAACAATCGCAATCTCGACCTCAGCAGTAGACCCAGATCGGATGCTTCAGATCAGTGCTTCCATCCAGGAACCTCTACGATCCGAACTAATAAGCTTCTTACTTCAAAATTTAGATATTTTTTGCATGGTCCGCGGCAGAGATGCCCGGTATAGACCCCGACCTTATAACTCACAAGCTGAATACTGATCCTGTAGTTAGGCCCGTTAGACAGAAGAAACGCAACCTAGCCTCGGAGCGGTGGAAAGCGGTCGATGAGGAGGTCAAGAAGCTTCTCGTAGCTGACTTCATAAGAGAAGGCCACTACCCTAGCTGGGTAGCCAACTTCATCCTGGTAAAGAGGGCCAACGGCAAGTGGTGCATGTGCATCGACCACACCGACCTAAACCGGGCTTGCCCAAAAGACTGCTTCCCGCTCCCTAGAATTGACCGCTTGGTGGATGCGACCTCAGGGCATGAGTTTCTAAGTTTCTTGGACGCCTATTTGGGCTATAACCAAATCAAGATGGACTCAACGGATGAAGAAAAGACTGCCTTCATCACGGAGTTCGATCTATACTGTTACAAGGTTATGCCCTTCGGGTTGAAAAACGTAGGGGCAACCTTTCAAAGACTTGTAAATAAGTTGTTTGTGCCATTAATTGGCAAAAAAGTAGAATTCTATGTAGAAGACATGGTTGTCAAAACTCAATTTTCACATGAATTAATACAAAACTTGAAGTTTGTTTTTGAAATTTTGCGTAAGTTTAATATGAGATTGAACCCAAACAAGTGTGTATTCAGTGTGACCTCGGGCAAGTTCCTAGGATACATCATTAACCGGTGTGGCATTGAAGTCAACCCGAATAAGGTTAAGGCCATCTTAAATATGAGACCACCCCGGATGTTGAAGGAGGTTCAGAGGTTGAATGGCCGCATAGCCGCCTTGTATTAATTCATGTGAAGGCAATCAAGAGCAAAGGGTTCGAATGGACCCAAGACTGTCAGGTCGCGTTCGACGAGCTCAAGAAATACCTCGCTAGTGTGCCGATCTTAACCCGGCCTGAGGAGGGTGATGTTTTAGAACTGTACCTCTCAGCAAGCGACAAAGTGGTCAGTTCGGTACTAATAAAAGTGGTGGATCGGGTTCAACGACCCATCTATTATGTTAGTAAAGTATCGCAAGGAGCAGAGACGAAATACCCAGAGATAGAAAAGCTAGCATACGCACTAGTAATTGCAGCTCGGAAGCTCCGCTCGTACTTCCAGGCTCACACTGTTATCATTCTCACTGACAAACCTCTGAGGCAAGTCTTACTTAAGCCTGATGTCTCTAGTTGATTGACGAAGTGGGCCATTGAACTCAGCGAGTACGACCTCCAGTACAAGACGCGAACTGGCATCAAGGCCCAAGCCTTAGCAGATTTCATCACCGAGTGCACATTCAGCTCCGAAGTCCCCAGGCCAGTTGAGCACGAGGCTCCCAGCTCGGGTGAGCCCGAAGCTCCTAGGCCGGTCAAGTTCGAGCCCCGTAAGGTAGCAGCCAGTGTGGCATCTCTCCTAGTTCGGCCAAGCATGAGCTAGAATGAGGAGCCCTGGATCCTTCACGTAATGGCTCCTCGAACCAACAGGGCAGCGGAACCGGAATAGTTCTGCACGACCCAAGTGGCACGAAACTGGAGTATGCACTACGCTTTGAGTTTGCGGCATCTAACAACGAAGCGGAGTATGGGGCATTGATAGCTGGACTAGCTCTAAGCAGAGAGGTAAAAGCCAAACACATCGTTATGTGTAGTGACTCACAGCTCGCGGTCAACCAGGTCACCATCGAGTACGAAACTCGCTAACCAACCATGATCACCTACTTAGCCAAAGTCAAAGAGGCCCTGCTCAACTCCCAGTCACACTTTATCAAACAAATCCCAAGGTTGGAGAACGCTGAGGTCGACGCTTTGTCCAGATTAGCCAGCGCCAGCGACATCAACATGAAAATCGTGTACATAGAGGACTTGCCTCGGCCTAGAATTCTCAGGGGGGCAGAGGAAGTCGCTCCCGTCGTTCAAGCAAAGCCGAGTTGGATTGACCCTCTCACGAGCTTCCTACTACACAGGACCCTCCCTGTAGATTGTAATGCGGCCAGAAGGGTGCAACGCCTCCCCTACCTGCGTTGCTTGCGATCTACCGAAGCCGTGCTCGTACTCCACGACACTCATGAGGGGTTGTGCGACGGGCACTTGGGGGGCAGGGCCCTCGCCCAGAAAGCACTTCGGTAGGGGTATTATTGGCTAACAATGAAGGCAAGTGCTATTGGGCTTGTTAGAAAATGTGACAAATGCCAGAGACATGCCAATATTCACCACCAGCCCGCTATCGACCTCAAGTATCTCACCAGCCTGTGGCCCTTTGCACAATGGGGCATCGATCTACTCGGGCCCTTCCCGCCAGCAACGGGCGGGAAGAAGTTCTTAGTAGTAGCAGTGGACTACTTCACCAAGTGGGTGGAAGTTGAACCCCTTGTAACGATCACAGCCCGGAATGTCCAAAAATTCATTTGAAAGAACATCGTGTGCCACTTCGGATTACCTCGGGTATTGATTTCTGACAACGACAAGCAATTCGAGGACATCAAATTCCAAGACTGGTGCCAAGACATGGGAATCCGACAGAATTTTACTTCAGTCGCACACCCTCAAGCAAACGGTCAAGCAGAAGTCACGAACAGAGCCATCCTCCGCGGACTAAAGGCACGACTGGACCGAGCTAAAGGATTGTGGACATATGAACTACCCAGTGTTCTATGGGTCTACCGGACCACGGAGAAGACTGCAACAGGAGAAACACCCTTCAATATCACATACGGCACCGAAATAGTGATTCCCGCGGAGGTCGAAGTACCTACGCTGCGATTAGAAGCATACAGTGATCAGACAAACAAAGATGAGCTACGTACCAACCTTGATCTACTCGACGAAGTAAGGGACTGCATCCTACCAGCAAAGAGTAGTTTGGTACTATAACGCCAGGGTCAAGAAGTGGAACCTCCGCATTGGTGACCTGATCCTTCGTAAAGTTATGGTACCTGAGCCCAGCATTGGAAAACTCGGGTCCAACTAGGAAGGTCCTTTCCGAGTGAAACGAGTGCTCGGAGAAGGAACGTACGAGCTCGAGACCCTCGAAGGGAAACAAGTACCTCGGGCATGGAATATTGCCAACTTAAGACAATACTATCTGTAAGAACTGAGTAGGCCACGAGCCACTCCCAAAGCCTAAGGGCCAGAAATACCGAGCTAGCATGACCTCGGCACAACAAGACCCAGTCGCCTCTATGGCATGGGCAGACTCCGAGAGTGGGCCAAGAGCCACTCCCCTAGCCTAAGGGATAAAACGTCGAGCTAATGATGTGACATCGGCAACATACAAGACTTAGTCACCTCATCAGAATGAACTAAGTACTTGCAACGCCCAAGGTGCAGGCGGTTCGGGCGTGAACCCTGCAACGAATACCCTGCCCCGACATGCAACAAGTTGAACCCGTTAAGGACAACTGATGTTAACTTAACCCGAGTGCAGACAGGTCGGGGGTGTACCCTACTATGTCACTCACCTCGGCATGCCCTATCGCATCACCCTTGCTAAACATTAAGAGGCGGTTCGGGCTGATGGCAGTTGAGGAACACCCACTTCGAGAATTTAACTCGATAGGATAACAGCTTGGAGACAACCATTCCGGCTAAAAACAAATTGCACAAGCACTTGGCAAAAAAATATTCCTTCATTACATTACTTCAATATGTATAGTACAAAAGAGAAGGGGATTGAGATCACAGGCCCAAAATACAAGGAGAGTCTGATTATTTGGGAGTCTCATCAGCCTTACTCGGGGTTTCTTCAGGGGTCTCCTCGGAAGAATCAGTCAAATCAGTGGCGTCAGCCTCCCCGTTGCCACCATCATCTTCAAAGTCTAAATCATCCACGGTGTGACGTGCCATGTCATCTGTGATGTTGAAAGAAGTGAAGGCGCTTATATCCAAGTTGGGGTAGGCATGCCTTATCCACCATCGGCCGAGCTTGAACTCCTATGGTAGGCCTTTGACATTACATTGTCAAACCTCGAAGACTTGATGTAATCGATGACGGACTGAACCTTGTTCTATTCTAGAGCGTCATGAAAGATCTCCATCTTCTCCTCGATATCGGCCTTGAGAGACTCCACCTCACGCTCTAAGGCCTCCTTGGTTTCCTTGAGAACCTGCATCTCGAGCTGTGAAGCCTTCTGGACCATTTTGAGGCTTTCCACCTCGAGCTTTAGGGCTTCTTGACCAACTCGGAGCCCGTTCACCTTAGCCTTCAGTTTGTCTCGTTCACGGGTCAGCTCCTCCCTCTCTAGCGCCAAGGCATCATTCAAGCTTCTCTGAGCGGCAGCAACACCCTCCAACTAATGGACCTTTTCCTGTAAAGCCTTCAGCTCCATGCGAGACGACTCCTCGGCAGCCAAAGCGCACCTCAAGTGTCTGTCAGATTGTAGAGTCAAGGCATGAACGGTAGTGTTCGCTTGATAGAGTCCCACAGAATGTGAACTTACCACCATCATGTGGGTTGTAGCGCAGCCCCCGAGCTGACCTGGGGAGAGTTCAGCCCAACTCACAACTTCTGCACTGATGATGTCCTCTCCGGTCCAAGATGGACTCCTCCTCTCCGGTCCCCGAATTGGACGCCGCCGCATCTGTAGCATGGTGAGCCAACTCCTCGGTGGCCTCAACAGCCACCCCGGCAGAGCTCGGAGCCTCAGCGGCAGCCCCGGCTGGCTCGTTCACCAACCCCTCCACAGCTTCAGGCTTTTGGGGCGAAAAATCATCCTCCAGATCTATCACTGGAAGGGCATTGTTGAGCTCGGCCTCAGGGGCAGAAGCCTGGGAGTGATCGGGTTCAGGGGAGGGGGCCCTTGGTGACCCCACACGGGCCTTTTTGGCGGCCTTCTTGGCAGTCCGCTTCTTCCTCCTCTTCATTTGGTTGAGGAGCTTAGTGGTTGTGATTCTCTCTTCCTCATCCATGGAGACTACAACAAAGTTGGCATCAGTAAATCCAAAGACAACAAGCGGGTAAAAGCAAGGCGCCAAAAGATAGAAATAAGCCTACCCGGGCTCAAACCGGCCTGAACGAGCTTCTCTTCGGTGATGTATTTCTGATGATCGAGCTCAGCCTGAGCCCATGAATGGAAGGTCTCCCACGTCTGCTGGTTGAGGGCGATGTTGGTAGCTTGAGTAGCCACCCTCCAGCTGGTGAGGAAGGGCCACCTTGTGCTGGCCCGAACCATGAAGTAGTCCCGCTTCAAAGCCGGGACTTTGCTCGGGAACTTATGCAGCAGCTTAAAGCCTGGGCGAGGAGACAAGTAGTAGACCTGCCCGTGTTCGGGGGTAGCACTAGAGGCGGTCTTTTTATCAGTAGTATGGAGCAGAGTATGTCCGCATCCAAGGAGAACTACTTTTCGTGGCAGAGGGAAATGGTTCTCACCAAATTCCGAATAGAATTGGGGTGGAGCTGATCCAGCGTGATACTGAAACGCCCCATCACCTCGGGAATAATGGGGTTAAGAGGGAGGTGAAGCCCACCGACGAGATGTTCTCTGAAGATCACGATCTCGTTCGAACCATGCTCCTAGGGGAAATTGCCGGTGGGAATACTGTAGGAGTATTTAGAAGGGAGGTTGAACTGATGGACGAGGTCTTTAAGCCTCTCCGGCGTCAGGGTAGAGAGACCAAACTGGTCCTGCACCCAACCTCGATGAGAGGTGGACGCCAACTTACCCGAGGTGCCCACTTCGGGATCATCCGAAAAGCTACTCTCACTAGACATAAGGGAGAATGGGTTGAGAAAAGACGTAAGGAAAAAGAAAGAAGGAAAGACTCAGGGACTCAATAAAAATAGGCGAAACCGAGCTGAAAGACCTGAGCTGGAGACCTTAGACACGAGCTCTAGGCAAAAAATGCTTAGCAGCGAAGAGAATGCCAGAACCCAGCTATTTATAGACGCGGGGCCCGGAGACCAACAGTCAAGATTGGATCAATCCAACGGACCTCAAAAAGACCGGTTGCGGGACTCTCAATGCGAATTTCCCTGCCAGTAACGGCTGCGGTAGGTTGACAATGGCGGTTATACCCACCCTATCAGAGGCCAAGGGGCCAGGGGCAACCGATTTCTGCTATAAGGAGTTTAGTATCAAGGAGAACAGGTATGATCTTGATTATCTTCATCCTCAATGCTTGCGCTATCTGCACTCTTAGCCTTCATCTTCTCATTGCTTCTTCTACCGAGTACTAACTTAATCATCGGAGTGTTCCCGCCGGGTAACTCCCCCCGGGATTCTTCTTCTTCTTAGGTATCTTCCAGAAGCCACGTGAGTGCCAGATAGGAATGACCGGATTGCGCTACATCAATATCATTTTACAGTGAAAACATTTTCCTTGCCATTTATATCAAAGAAAATTAGAACAAGTTGAAAACAAAGTTTTCTCTTTTTAAAAAGGGGAGGCATAATAGCTAATGTATTTGAATCTAATAATATTTATAGTTTATTTTGAGAAGAAACACATGCAGCCTAAGGAAAAGGAAAAAGGAAATCATTTAACACGCAAAACATATACATAGCCTCCTCTAGGCTCCCCTTGAGAATGGATTTAAGAGCTAGGGGTGTCAATGGACTAGTTTTGGGTTGGATTCGTTCAATTCAAAATCAATTTAGACAGACTGAAGAGACAATAGGACATATTGAATTGGATCAGATCAGATTTAATGGTCCAATGTATTTATTGGATTGGACCTGGTCCATCCATAATGGATTTATTTTTGAATGGGTCAGATTGAACAAATTTCTGATCCACTGATAGAAGAATATGGGTGTCAGTGGACCAGGTTTGAATTAGAACAAATCTAAAATAAAATCAACTTGAACAGATTGGATGGTCCAGATATTGAATTTGGATTGGTCCAAAATGATTCAAAGCATTCATCAAATTGGATTAGACCTAGTCCAATTGTAATGGACTCAGTGGGAGACCTATATAGAAGATAGTGTAGGCAATTCCCCCCACTGAGGTTTGAAAATGTTTTATATGTATATGAAGAAATCTAATTTTTTTACAATTATCCCCATTCATGGTTTTAAATGGCCTAAGAGATGAGGCCAAACAAAAATATGCCCCCACTGATCGAAGGTCCTAGATCCAGCACTAAAATAGATTCATATTAGACCGAATCAAATTGGACCAAATCCGATCCAATTGACACCCGTAAAGGAGGCATGCATGTTTGGGTTTCAAATAACTCCACAAATTTGTATTAACATTTTTAATGTGGGCCTTGTCGATTATGAAATACAACTGCATCTCTTGGGCCTACCAACCAAAGCCCATCAAAATCTTGTTCGCCATTAAGTAGCTACACGAAAGGGCTAGGGGCTAGGGGTTTGGGGGAGGGCAACCCTTTGTTGTGTATTCCATTACCCAAAGAGAAGGTTGGGTTATACCCCTGTTGAGTGTTGGATTGAATAAATAAATAAAGGGTAAAAGACTTAAACATACGCTGAGTTTTCAAGAAACTCACTAAACATACCTTAAATTTTTAAAAGAATTAAATATACCTTATGAGCTGATAATAAAATCCTACTTTCCCCCCACTCTTCATTATGATCCTTGTGGCGACATTCCTCTACTTATTCCAACAGAGGAAGAGAGTGGGAGAGCTAAAGAGACAGAATATTCAGATAATGTGGTGTGTTGAATGACCTGATATACATGTAGATATGCCTTTCCTTAATCAACTATTTCTCGTAATCTAACATTAATTTGAGTTGCAAAATACAACTACTCTTTGCTGGATTTAAATTTGCTCTTTCATGAACGGAAGAAAACATCCTTCCGAGTGCCTAGAGAGACAATGGCCAAAGTTCAAAAAATCTTTTTTAAGTATTGCAGGATTTTGAGTTTCTCGTAGTTGCCCGTCCGAACTCCAATCCAATGGAGGTTTTGCCGAGCTCTTGGTTTGCAGATAGCAAGACAATCAGGGTCATCAAATGATGAATTTGTGGTACCAGTAGAATAAGATAACATTAATATGCTCAATCACGTTGGTGGCCAAGTTGATTGGGGCAACAGATTTGCTTTCTTCAGCGCCATCGCTTACAGTATAGCCTTTGATGATGAGTGTTTGAAATATGACTTAATCCAATCTCCAACACATTAGTAGTGATTAGACCCTTTCTCTTCTATTGGATCTCCCAAGCTAGTATTAAATATCCCATCTGGGAAGACATCAATGTCTTGTTGAGTCGGATGATGTTCTAAATATTAGTGGCATGTTGAACTATATTAATGGCATATCTGATGCATTGTCCCTTCATAGCTTTCATATATAAATCAATCAACGCACAATTCCTTTCTACCGCCTCTTGTCCAATGGTGGGAAACACGAGTGGCGTTTTGGTGGATTTGGAGTCTCCTACCCACCAGTTGTACCCACAGAGCACTACCACCATGTATTAAGAATATCTCCCCATGAATAATGACAAGGGATATATTCCCAATGTGCAATTGTCATGTCACCACCTGACTAACAGATTCGAACTGATTACTAGGATGTTGCCTTGCCCCAATAGAACAGGCCTGGTTAAGTCTATTTTAAAAATTAGGGGTATGTTTGAGTTAATTTATGAAAACATGGGGTATTTAACTCTTTTACCCATAAATAAATAAAGGCCGGGATGGGCGAGAGGTGATGGGTATGGGGATAGGCTTCACCCTAGTATATAGCCCATTACCAAAAAGGGTTGCAGGTTATGGGTATTGGGGATGGGTTACCCTGCAGTGGATAAGACCTGTTCACATATTAGGTTGAGTCAGGCTCTGTCTATGTATCAACAGAATACATTTAGGCCCAAGTCCGGCCTGACCGTTCGGTCTAGGTCTTGAGTCCGAGTCCGGCCAGAAATTTGAAAACAGAATTTTTTTTTTCTATTCAATAAAAAAGTGTTTTACTTGTATTAAAAATCTTTAAAAACTCAAAAATAATAAACATTTCACTACTTTTACTAAATAAAATATGTTTTTATTATTAATATATAGTATCAAGTCAGGCCCAATCTCGGGTCAAGATTTTTTGGGAAAGCCCAAGCCTGTGGGCCTAAAATTATGACCATGCCTGATTTAGAACTGGTCGGGCCGATCCATTGGGCTACACGACCCAACAACAGGTCTACTATGGATCCCAAAAAAGGTTGAGGTATGGGTATAGAGAATGGGTTATCCTCGTTGTTGTAGTCCCATCCCCATGAACCAAAAACTTTCAAACTATTTATACATACGAACGCTCTATGGTCCACATGTATGAACATTATGTGACTCTTCTTATTTTCTTTTTATTGATAATATGAATATAATTTAAAGAAGATTGGTTGAGTGCCTTCGCATAAAAAAAAAAAAGATTTTTTTGAGCGTTCATAAAATTAATTTAAGGGTAAATTGGAGATAGGCACTTTATATTTTCAAAAAGGACTTTTGAATCTGACAACCCTTGAATTTTGTGAAAATGTCGACTCTAAAGAATTAAAAGACCAACGTTAGTTCAACTCAAAAAATAATAAGAAATGCTGATGTGTCACTATTAAACTCAAAAAAAATGAAAAAAAATTATAAGTTGATCTCACTTGAAATTATATCATGTTAAATTTCATATATTATCAAGAATAAAATAAAAATATTTAATATATAAATAAATAAATATTAAAAATAATATATAAACGGGTAAAACTTAAAATTTCCTCAACAGAAAAATAATATGTGGGTCCCACAAAAAGACACTACACTTCTTATACATGGTGGGCCCCACTCTCATAATAAGATGTGCGGTGTCGAATCATGTTGGGAGAGTGTTGGAACGTATTTTATTGGCAGGTGATCAGGATTCCCTTTCAAACCTTTTGAGTTTCGAGTTAACTCTACTTTTATTTCTTTTCAATGTTTCAAAATTTAATAATAATAATAATAATAATAATAATAATACATTTATCATTGGTGATTGATCCATGGACCCAATAAAAAGAACCATGTCAACATGGAGTCTATGGTATGAAATTCCATTATCCTACAGTTCAAGTCCAAATACTGAGGCAATCACCATAGAACACATCAGCTCCTTTCTATGATCAGGCTGACATGGCCTATCCTAAATGGTCGAGTACCCTATGTTTTTCAAAGAGGATGTGGACATGGCATCAACACCATGCGAGACCAATCAAATTATTAAGAACACCTCCAATGACATGTTTAATCTATGCTATCTATAAAAGCGTGAATTCAGTGTGAAACATTTTTTTGGACTAAAATTAACCATTATTTTTTTGTTTAAAAAATGGTATAAAAGTCAATTTTTATAGTTTTAATGCTAGCTTTAATGACAACTATAATGGCCATATTTGTGTATTTAGTCCATCTCTAGTTGTAAAGGTTGAAAATGAAACTTCAATTATTACTTTCCACCTCATTTAATCCCCTCTCATTAAGTCTTATACTTAAGGTATTAAATATCATTTTCTGTTATTAAATCCTATATTTTTAAGTTATTTTTCACTAATAAATGAAACTAATTAGATCTATGTCAATATTTTTTACAATATAAACTCATATATTTTAAAACTGATTCAAAAACAAAACCATTCTTTATCTAGGTGGTGGCTAAGCAATTCAACAATCTAAATCAAATTAATCAACCTATGAAGTCATAGTTAAGTAATAAATTTTTTTAAATAGAAATAAATATAGAAATTTACAAAAAAAATGTAGAAAAAATTATACACATTTATGATATTTTTATTAATCAAATTAGAAAAATAAGTGTAATAGACAAGATTTATTTTTATTCATAATGAAAATGAAACACAATTTAGAACTGACCAAAAATAAAATATAAAAATTAATTATAAAAGTATAATTTTTGAGTCAAATGTGTTGACCTTTAATGTCATAAATAAATAATAAAAATTAATAAAATATAAAAATACAAAAACAAAAAATGCATAAATTTTGCAAGAAAAAAACATTCAAGTACACATATAATATCATGTATTTATCATACTAAACAAAATGTAAGTGTGACATTTCAGAATTATTTTTACACGCAAAAATGCAAAATATATATATATATATATATAGAAAAAATTGAACACATCTATAATTCTATATTTATATTACTAATAAAAATGTGAATAAGTTTATGGAACTTTCTTTTGCCTAAAATTAAGGTTTTAAAAACTGACCCAGAAATGGATCAGCTTTGGCATTTGGTTTCCGGGTCAGGAGTTCAACTATCCAATTTGAGCGGGTCAAACTAGTAAGATGTAAAATATAATGTAACTTTTTATTTTGACCGTTAGATTAGGATTATGTTAAATTCCATCGTATATATACATTATTAAGAGAGGAGAGTATAAGACTTTGAGAAAGAGGAGGTTGTTAAAGTTATAGAGAGAGAGAGAGAGGAGAAGAAGAAGAATACAAGCGTCGTCGCAGGTGGTTGTCACTATGTTCACCAATTGTTGTTGCATAACCATTTTGCCTTGAGAAGAAGAAGAAGAAGAAGAAGAAGAAGAAGAAGAAGAAAAAGAAGCCATTGGCAGTTATCTCCATGTTCATCATCACCGCCACCATTGCACCATTTGCCCTCTTACGTCTTTCTCATTTCTCTAAATATCTCTAAAATCCCAGATTGTTTGCTTCATTAGTGACTTGGTTTATCTCAAATTTTAATATACGATCGGTGTTTAATTTTTCATATCTTGCATCGATTTTTCGATTTCTTCATTATAGTTGCAATTTTTTTGTTGTTACAACTTCAAAATTATTACAGCAATGAGAAAAAAAAAAAAACTAAAAACCCTAACTAATTTTAGCCATCGGGAATAATTGAACAAGATTATGAGATAAGAAACTTTTTTTCATTTTTTATTTTCTAAATTCTATTTTAAATTAAATAAAAATTTTCAAAATTTGTTTGAAAGCAACCTGATGACCGTTAGTTGGGTTTAACATTTTAGTGGTTAAATCGTCCGGGTCAATGATTCCTTGACCATTTCAACAATTTTTTTGTAAAATGGTGGGTCAAGGCCAAAATGGAACTAGAGACCTAATTGGTTCTTAGGCCAAAATGGTTCAACCGTTCGGTCTGGTCCGATTTCTAAAGTAGTGACCAAAATACTCATTTTTGAATTTAGTCCCTATTTAATTGTAAGATTTAAATTGTAAATAGAACTACTACTTTTCGCTTTGTTCCTTTTATTTAAATCTTACATTTTTTTGATAAATAAACGAAAGAAAAAAATATATACAAAAAAGATCAAACACTACAGAAATAGGAGTCTAACAAAGCAAGTAGATATGTCAATGATACTTAAAACTTCACAACTCGATTTAATTATCACATATTTGAAAGAGATATTTATGTAATTAGATTTGAATTCTACAATCTGCAATTCATTAAAAATAAAAAACAAAAATTATATATAAAATAAAAAATAAAATTTATAAAAAAATTTAAATATAGTATTCCTATAATTATCATCTGCTACCTACACAATATACACACACTTGTTAAAAGTCCAAATACAACAACATGAAGGAAGAAAAAGTTAAACAGACATTGACATAATTGATTGATATCGAAATGTAACACATCACAAAATAACGATCGTTGCTCCAGTGCATTGAATTTGATAGCGTAGTTGAGTTAGTCAGTCGACATTTGTCCTTGCCATATGGCTATTCACATGGGCGTGTAGCTAGCCAATTTCCTGAAGCTGATGATGAAAGAGGAGGAAACTGCAAAATTCTTTACAGAAAAATCTATCACCGTATAGAAGACGAGCGCGTTTCCAACTTGGCAACTTATTCGTCTTGTAACAACATTCTCAAGTCAAGTCAAGAGAGAGACCGAGAGAGAAAGACATGATGAGTGGACAGAAAACCACAAACGTACCCCAAACGTGTTCAACTGGGAATGGGAGTAAATAAAATCAGATATGGGTGACTCTGGGCGTGTAGTTTGGGTTTAGGGTTTGTTTTATTAATGGGCACACCGCCTAGGTAAGCCCGCCTACTTATTCAAAAGTCTTTAAAAATACTTGTTGTTTTTCTTGCTTAAAAAAATTCCGTCAGTATTGTTACACCTACACAAACCGGAACCAATTATTAATTGGAATATACTTGATATCTATAATAATTTAACTTCTGATAATAACAACCTAAAACTTAATTTTTTATAACCTAATTTTAACAAAAATGACAATAAAATAAGTGATGTTTTTATATGTTGACAATCTTTATGCATTATTACTGGTTCGGAACAGTAATGGAAGCTTATTCATTTAGATTTTTCCTGAGTTTCGGTTTTTAATTTTCTATCTTCAGATACTCTGTTTGAGTTGTTTTAATTCTTCCATGAAGAGATGTTTAAATCCTGGAAATTTTTTGCATCTCCAGCGGAAAAAGTAGGTGGTATATTCTCACTATTGATCAAAGCAATATTAGCAATTTTGCTCCTGGCTTCAGTATCTATCGTCTTCTATTCGAGCTTCTCAAGCCGAGCCCGATGGCTGAGATACTCTCGATGCGAAGGCAGAGTTAGAAATTACGGTGACCAGAGTGAAACTGTCCGTCGCATTTCCAGCGAAGGCTACAACGAGAGGATGGGCGTATCCCACATCCTGTTCGGAATCGGAGGTTCGTTAAAGACATGGAAGGACCGCCGGTATTACAGCGAGTTATGGTGGAAGCCAAATATTACTCGTGGGTTCGTTTGGCTGGACGACGAACCCGACAACAAAGATCCCTGGCCTGAAACCTCACCGCCGTATCGTGTATCAGATCACTCGTCGACGTTGAAGTACGCCAAATTGTACTGTTCCCGGCCCGCACTTCGCCTTGCGCGAATCGTACTGGAGAGCTTCCAATTGGGGTTAGAGAACGTGAGGTGGTTCGTGATGGGAGACGATGACACGGTGTTTTTCGTGGAGAATTTGGTTTCCGTCTTATCCAAGTACGATCACAATCAGATGTATTACGTCGGGGGAAACTCGGAAAGCGTAGAGCAAGATGTCATGCATTCGTATGATATGGCGTTTGGAGGTGGCGGATTCGCCATCAGCTACCCCCTCGCTGCCGAGGTGGTTAAGGTTCTGGACGGGTGCATTGATCGGTACGCATCTCTCTACGGCGCTGATCAGATGATACAGGCATGCCTGAGCGAGATCGGGGTCCCCCTCACCAAGGAATCTGGTTTCCATCAGGTATGCATGCATGGTATCAGTAGTATCAGTCTCTCTTTCACAGTGCCCTTTAGACTTAATCTCAGTGTGAGCTGAGACTTGTGAGGTACCAATTTATAAGAGTAATTAAAGAGATAATTACTGATATCATATCCCCCGTCGTTGTTCTTCAACCCAAATATCAGGTCGATATTCGCGGAGATCCATACGGTCTATTAGCGTCACATCCGGTGGCGCCGTTGGTGTCGCTCCACCACCTCGACTACGTGAAGCCCTTCTTCCCAACCGAAACCCAGCTAGAATCGGTAAGAAGGCTATATGGGGCGTACAAGGCGGACCCCGGTCGAACCCTGCAGAGGAGTTTCTGCTACGACCTCAAGCACAACTGGTCTGTGTCGGTTTCTTGGGGCTACACCGCCCAAATATACCCTTACTTGTTGACAGCCAAGGAGATGGAGAGTGCACTGCAAACGTTTCAGACATGGAGGAGCTGGAGTAACGGGCCATTCACTTTCAACACTAGGCCCTTGAGTGGCCTAGCTTCATGTGAACGGCCGCTTATTTACTTACTGGAGCAGGTTTATAATGATGAAATAGGGCAGTGCCAGACGCTGACCACTTATAAGAGGTTTGTAGAAGATCCAGGGCCAGGGATGGTCTGTAATCAGTCCATCTACGATGCTGCGTTGGCTGCATACTACGTTAGCGTCTCCGCTTCCAAGCTTGATGCTGGGGAATGGAAGAAGGTGAGAATATTTGAAAATGAATGGGTCCATGGTTTTTCACTCCGGCCAGTACTAGTTACTAGTTATCATATCACTTGCACTTGATGATATATGCATGCCTTCACTCTAGACCAGACCAATTACTTAGAGAGGCAACCATGAATTTGGCCCTTCAAATTTTCCACACCAAGAGGTCCAATCACAATTCCTTCCTAGCTTAAAGTAATAGGGGATGTTTTAATAATGCACGTAGGTGAAATTAGGGTTGTTCATAAGAAGGCCCAACCCGGACCGATCCAATCCGAGTCGATCGGGTTTTGATCAGCACGGATCGGTTTCGGGTTGTGCAAATTTATAAACCGATGATTTGGGTTGGTTTCGGTTTTCACACAAGAAAATCGAAATTGACCCAAACCGAATCGATTTAGTTCAAACATGAAGTTCCAAAGCCTATTAGGCCACCTAGTTTTTGAACGGTTGCAAAAAACTTTGGATTAGTGAATAGTGATTAATGAACAACTTTTGTGATTAACTTTTCATTTAAATTTTAACATAGGAGATGGCTGAAAATGATGTTCAATTTATGATTGTTTTTAAAATTAGCAAGATTTTATCACAGGGATGAACTTAGAACCGAAACCGACCCAACCCGACTCAAACCGACCAGATCGGTTTTGCTTAACACCGGGTCGGTTTCGGTTTCTATGTCAGGTAACCCGACCAAGTCGGGTCGGTTGGAAAAATCACAATAAACCGACCCAACCCGACCCATGAACAACCCTAGGTGAAATATCATTTTAAACTGAATTTGGTCCAATCCCATCCAATCCAATCTAATGTGAGTGAAACACGGAGTCTATTACAAATAGACCAAGTCCAATTTAATGCAATGAATACATATTCATTGGAATGTTTTATATTTTGGACCGGTATAATTCAATATCTAAACCAAACCATCCAATTCAACCTATTAAATTTGGACTGATCCAATTCAATGTATTTCATTGAACGAGCTATTAGGCTCAGTTTGGAAGAAGTATAAATACAAATAGATAGATAGAAATTAGAATATAAGACCTTATATTTCGTATTTTTGAGTTTGTATTGTTTTGAACCTGAGGCTTTAATTAGAGAGTTAGAAACTAACATGCATGAATAATGATTTGATGAAGAGCAGGCCCCACGTAGACAATGTTGCGAGATAATCCACACAAATGGAACGGACAGCATTGTTCAAGTCAAGATTAGAAGCTGTAAACCCAATGAGACCTTCACTCTGCCTTGGACATAAATCCACATCGCTTCTCCCTTTCCTCTCCTGGCCGTAAATGTTTTTAGTTCATGGGATGCTAATCCTACAACCAGCCCCCTGGTCATGTTGAACGTGTGGCTGAACAACTACGTACGTGTCATAGAATATTGGGATCTCGCAAATTCTACAATCAGCTCTGGTTTTCCAGCAAGCATATTCCCCTTGAACTGGCTGTCTTGTACTTTTGAAAAGAATTTGCACTGTTTACGATGGATATCCCTTCAATTTGTTTCTCCATACAATTTAATTTTAAGACTGAAATATCTCATCTGTTATTTCCATTCCTTTCACAGCAAAAACCTTCGATTTCTACCCTTGTTATTTGCATTGATACAACTAGCGAGGAAATTAAAGCAAAAGTCTTGTTTCCTTCCCATTTACATCAAGACAAATTATAATTAGGTGGTAAGCTAAGTTTTAGTTTTCCCTGTAAAAAGGGCATAAATAAACAAATAATAACCGAAGTTTTTTGAATCAAATTATTTGGGTTTCAAATAACCCCACTATTATTTCTTGCGAAACGTGGGCGCTCAAACCCTCAAGAAATTTGATTATATATTATAAACAATTTATATACAAAGTATAAGTATGAAAGTAACCATTATAAACAATTTGTAAATATATGATGCCAGAATATATATATTATAAACAATTTGTAATAACCATTTACAAAGTATATATATTGTAAACAATTTGTAAAAAGTATGACAATAACCATTTACAAAGAAAGCCTTATCCTCTCTTCTTTCCCTCTTTATATTAATATAACATCTTGTCTCAAAAAAAAAAAAAAAATCTATGATGCCAGAATTATACCGGAAGAACATTGACCAATCAAAATTTGTCATAAATTTTGATACCAATTGATTAGGATTCTGGATCACCTACCCACGGACATGCCTCCCATGTATAATAACATGAAAGAGGATGGGATGTTCTCTATGTGTGACTGCAATGTTATGTGAGTAGATGTGGATAGGGAATCTAGACTTGTTGATTGGTTATACATTTTCTGGTATCATACACAAAAAAAAAGAGTAAATTGCTAAACCCTCCTTTGAAGTTTTTCACCATTAAAGAAACTTCTCATGAACTTTGGTAATTACAATCATTGATGGTGCACAAGGTGTGTACTCCAATGCTTAAGTCAGCTATGAGAGTAAATAAAGCAAAAGAGTATGAGTGCACAATCGCATGTACCATATGTCGTTGAAGGATGTGTCTTTATATAGGCATGGAGGCCAACTCCCCTGAACATTATGACACGGTTGCAAGTAAATCCTCTGTGTTAAAATCCTTTAACAAGAGGAATAAAAATGTCCAAAATGCCTATTGCAGTTACTATTGAGGATCATTCCTACAGAAAAAAAGTAATACAAACTTTATAAACAACAAAAGAAAAAAGAAAATTTAAAATTCCAACTTTAACTTCGAGTGATTTATATAAGGGCAAACCTCATCTATTTGGATTAACTGAAACCAAACCGATACCTTAGATTTTCTTAAAATATTGAACTGAAAGCGAATCGGCCAGTTTAATTAACTGAATTTTTGGTTCGGTTTTTTTGACTTTTTTCTTTGCTCTCCCCAAAGGGCGAGGTTTCAGTAGGGATGCAACTGGGATGGGCTTAGGTTGGGGTTTTGTTAAAATTTGAATGAACCCGATCTGAAGGTCCGATCTTGAAGAAATATAAAATGAAAAACTCAATCCAACGCAAGTTGCAGACCTGAAATGGTATCTCATGCCATGACCATTTCTTGGGTGATTTTAGATGGATTTATACGATTTTTGGCTTTGGCTTTATTGGGCCTACCAGGTGTAGCCCATAAAAGCTTGTAGCGTACTAGCGTGTCTTAAGTTAAAACAATATAAAGAATTGTATAATAAATTATCGTTTACAGGTACAGGTGCTGGATCCTTTTTGCTGGAATGGTCTTATGGAAGTCAATGAGTTAACTTCAAATATCTTTTGATATAGATTGGAGATAATTGGATGATGGTGGAAGATATTTTAAACATGTATCTACAAATATATTCAGCCTGGTGGGTTTTATACATGTTCATGGTCATTAAATGAGGCATCTCATAGAGTGGCCCAGTTTTGTAAATCTGTTAGTTCTGATATATGGCTGCCGCTGGGCTTTACTCCTATGTCTTAAGTTTTAAATTATTAATAGGCACTCTTACGATGTATGAGTTTTTTTAAATAAAAGTTAAATAATAGAAATATATAAAAAAATTATATATTTATTTATTTTTTAACTAGTAGGGACTCGTGCGATGTATAGGAAAATCTAAAAGATTGAATAATTTTATTTATTATTAATTAATTGATGAATTAATAATCAAAATTTGTTGTTAATTAATTAAAAGAATTCAAAGTTATTTTTAATATTTAAAATTTTAATAATTGTCTGTTCATTTAATGTTGATTTACAGAAAATAATAATTGTTAATTTAATATGAATAAATTTAATTTTATTAATCATTTGTAGTAATTTTAATATCTGTTATTATTTTTGATATTTTTAAATGAAATTTTGATTGAATTTAAATAAATAAAAATAATTACAAAAGCTAATATTTTTATTAATTTCACTAATAATTAACAATTATATAGGAATGGCAATGGGGTGGGTTGGGTGATTTCAGGGTAAGACACCAACTCCTCATCAAGGATGGGGAATCTCAAATTTTCCCCACATCGTCTCCAATGTCGGGTAGGTTCAAGTCAAAACACCCACTCCCTATCAACCCAATATTAAATTTGATTATGAAAATGATCAAAACAGTATAGTGAGTATCTACCACATGGTAAATTTTTAAAAGTATACAAATTATATTTAAATTTCAAAAATATAATTTTATGAAGAATTTTGGAAAATTTATTACATTTGTGTAATTTAGAAAAATTATTCAAATTTATTTATAAATTGTTACAAATAAATTATTTTATTTTTAAATGGTTTACTTACAGAATTACACTAATTTATCCTACATTTTCTAATATAAACAAATCAATAATTTCATTTTCCAATAGTATACTAATTTATCTTAATAATTTGGGTGATTAGTAGTTCAAATTATAGCTTTCCCTTTTCTATACTCATTTATCGTTAATAGTTTACAACGAAAGTTTCATAAATTTTCAATAGTTTTCCAAAACCTATCAAATATAATAAATGTTACTAAAATTTCCAAAATAATCCAATAATTTTCAATAATTATTTAATACATTTTAAATAAACTTTAAAAATTTTATTTCTATTAATTTTCAAAATGATATTTTACAAAAATGTAGTTTTATGAAATTTTTTGAAAAATGTATTACATTTGTGTAATTATGGAGATTTATTGAAAAGTATTTTAAATTGTTATTAAATATTCATTTTTATTATGTATTTTACTAACAAAATTACACTAATTTATTTTTTATTTTACAATATAAATTAACTAATAATTTTATTTTTCCAACATTATAATATTATATTCCCCAATTTGAATTTGGTTATTAACTATAATAATAGCAATAACTAAAATTTTATACTTTTTTTTATAATTGTTAAATATAATTCTCAATTTTATAGAAAGTTGTTAAAGAGTTTTCAATTTTTATAAAACGTTGTTAATTAACATTGATGAGGGTGGATTTGGCCCTCCAATAAGCTCATGACACATGGCATCCTAAAAAAGCTGAACGACACCCATATGCCACATAAGCGATGATTTGGAGTCCCAGATCGTAGTTCGTCTTTGCCCTGACCTAGCAACCTGCCTTTATTGTTGACTTGGCAACCTTGACCACAACTTAGGTCAGCTTATAGCACATCGTCTAGGGCCAACCTGCAGCACCTCGTCACCTGCCGAAGCGACCTCGACGCAAGGCACGACCTCTCTCGTGGGCTTGCCAGCCTAACTGAGGACCAAGTGGTGACCTACAAGATGTGCTTATCGACAAATTCGGCATGCATACCCCGACACTCCCATGTTTCTCTAAAATTGGCCCACGTATCGAATGTTCCGGAGGATGGTCAACGTGCATAGTGGTTACCTCCGAGGATTTCGGACTAGTAAGGCACGACCTCTTGGAAATCTTAGATGCGGTGTATGAAGCCTACGCCAAACAATGCCTATATAAAGGCACTAACCCCAATGACACATGGTGTGCACAATTATTTGCTCACTAGCTTACTAGCATAAAAACTTTTAGCTCGCACAACCCAGTACTAAACTTGCGCCATCTGCACTCTTAACTCTCTCTTTGCATTCTCTACAGTTCTCTCAGAGATCTAACTTAAGCATCGGAGTGTTCCCACCGAGCGAGCTCCCCGAGAATTCTTCACCTCCCTTGTTTTCTCAGGTACCATCTGTCGCCAGGTAGGAGTGTTCGGATCGCATAGCATCATTTGACGTTGTCTATAGGAAACACTACAAGAAGCTAAGTTCTCACCTTCTAAAAAGCTAAGTCCTCATCTTCCAGAAAGTTAAGATCTCACCTTTTAAAAATTTAAGTTTTCACTCTCTAATTTTCATTTTTTATGAATTAAAAAAATCATTTTTTAGCAGCATCAACATCTAGAGCGAATATCAATTACTAGGGTGAAGAACATTTGTGATGAACCTTGAGAAATACCTTGTGACAATCAGACAAATTCAGGTCGAACCCAGCATTCCCAGTGCCCCAAATATATATACCGCTACCGCATGTGAATGCCCCTCAACCCATGGTACAGCTATCAGTAGCTCCCACCGGGATTGAAGCGTGGAAATTCTATGAGATGAAGCATGAATTTCCATATCTGAGCATGGGAGAAGCTCGATGTAGATAGCAGCAAAACGACCTCAACTCATCCTCAATACCAATCAGCCAAGACAAGCCCTCATCAGCCCCGTTTCGCGAGGTTGTCTCTACAAGTCAAACTTTTCGTGGCTCCCGCAGGAGCCGGCGGCCAACGGACTGCATGGACGCCCTTGCAGGTCAAGCCTTCCAAGGCTCCCGTGCGAGTTGGTGACCTAAATTCAGTAGTGCTGCCCCTGCAGGTCGAGCTCCAAGTGACTTCTTATAGGAGTGGGTGACCAGCGTCACTATGAGGCTGATGCAGTGCAGTCGTGGCCCCGAACTACCGACTCACGCTGACAACAACTCTATGTATCAATAGCCCTCACAAGGGGGGGCAGAACATTTACGTTGTGGTCTCGCAAGCACTCACCTAGGAAGATAATCCCACGGGGTGACATAGAAATAGCCATTTGAGAAGTTACTACAGAATGACCACTCGCTTAGGCAGAGAGGTCAAGCCACACATCGGCTAGATAATATTATGGGGAGTGGACTATGAGTCGCTCCCAGAGCCCAAGGGCCACAACACCAAACAAATAGTGACCTCGGCGCTAAACATGAATAAGACCCAGTCGCATCTTCGGCACAGGTGGAATAAAAAAGCAGTTTGCATTTAACCCCATCGTTGTGCAGACAGGTCGGGTACATACTGTTCCACCTCAGCCTCATCGGTGTGCAGAAGAAGAAAGAGAAAAAAAGGACAAAAAAAGAAGCATAGGAATGAAGAATAATTCAGCACAAGAAAGAGAAACAAAGGAAAGGCTAGACCATGATAGTCGAAAACTTGGTCGATCTCTTCACAGTAGACCTCCACCTCAGTTTTAGGCTCCACATTGAATTCACTAGCTACTCTTTTGAGAACCAACTTGAGGGACATTACGTCGAAGTCTACCTAAGTGGAGCAACCTGATAAAGTAGTCACACAGAACCCCTTCTTGAGGACGGCATGATGAGCTTTGCTCTTGAGGTACTTAGTAGAATTGCAGAAACCCTTGATGGTCGCATCCCTAATAAGGTAGATGTCCTCGAGGTACCTATTCCACCTCCCCTCGAGCAAATGAATTTGCTCTTGTCACCTGATAATCAAGACTGCGAGGTCCTGCATAAGGCTGCAAACACTTGGACTCTTCCGACCTGAAGAGCAAGTTGGATTGAAGCCAACGACTACGAGCTCATCAAACAGTCATTTTGGGCCAAAGGAACAATCTACTCCCTTCGCTAATTTGCCCTCAGCTCGGGAGTGGGGGGCAATTGATGAGGGCGGATTTGGCCCTCCAATAACCTCATGACACATGGCATCCCGAAACAGTTGGACGACACCCAAATGCCACCTCAACGATGATTTGGAGTCCCAGATCGTAGTTCGTCTTCGCCCCGACCTAGCAACCTGCCTTTATTGCTGACTTGGCGACCTCGACCACAACTTAGGTCGACTTGTAGCAACTCATCACCGACCGAAGTGACCTCGATGCGAGGTACAACCTCTCTTGAGGGCTTGTCGATCTAACTGAGGACCAAGTGGTGACCTACGAGATGTGCTCGTCGACAAATTCGGCATGCATACCCCGACACTCCCAGGTTTCTCTAAAGTTGGCCCGCGTACCGAATGTTCCAAAGGATGGTCAACATGCATAGCGGTTACCTCCGAGGATTTCAGATCGGTAAAGTATGACCTCTTGGAAATCTCAAATGTGGTGCGTGAAGCCTACGCCAAACAATACCTATATAAAAGCACCAACCCAAAAGACATAGGGTGTGTGAGATTATTTGCTCACTAGCTTACTAGCATACAAACTTTTAGCTTGCATAACCCAGTACTGAACTTGCGCCATCTGCACTCTTAGCTCTCTCTTTGCATTCTCTATAGTTCTCTCAAAGCTCTATTTAAGCATTGGAGTGTTCCTGCCATGTGAGCTCCCTGGGAATTCTTCACCTCCCTCTTTTTCTCAGGTACTGTCCGTCGCCAGGTAGGAGCCAGGTTTCCGCCAGCTAGGAGTGTTCGGATCGCACAACATCAAACATGAATATAGCAGTATTTATCCAAAATACCTTAAAATTTCATGATGAGTTAATTAATAACAATATTTATTAATTTTTGGTAATAACACTATTTAATACTCATTATGGGTTGGATTAAACATTAACCGTATTTAACCAATTATTAATTAATATGAATATTTTAAATGAGAGAGAGTGGATATAGATTGTGGAGAGATTTTAGGAATTGATTGGGGAGTGGGGTCATATGATATGTTCCTAATGGCTTAGAGGAGGAGCTCACACTAGGGCAAGCCCATTAGTGCAAACTTTACAGCCTTGCGTTGAGAATACCTTAGGAGAGAGATTGCAAATGTAAGGTTGGAATGAGGGTTGGAACGGTATGGGCACGGGGTTGCCCTAAGGGAAGCTGATTTATTAGAGGAGATACCTTAGGAGAGAGATTATAGGTAGTTAGGTTGGGAATGGTGAATGGTGACATGGCTTAATGGGAGTGGTGGGAAGAGGATAGGAGATAGAGAGTAAAAGAGAATGTAGGGTGGGGGTAATGGATCAAGGAGAGGCACGTTGATGTGGACCGTAATGCTAGTATATATATATATATACTAGCGGAGAACCGTGCCATGTACGTGCTTTGTTAAACAAAAGTTAAACAATAGAAATACATAGGAGTATATAATTGCTTTGTATTTTAACTTTAAAATAACCAATCTCGAATTTGACCCAAGTTGGTCGATTTTCTTGTATTTTCGATCGACTTTGGTTTAGCAATTTTCCAATTCGACCAAGTTAGGTAAGTTTCGATTTGACCATTTGTAAACCAACCAAAAATGAACTGACTGGATCATATATATGTATATATATATATATATATATATATATATATATTTATATTTTAAATATAATTTTTTTAATAGAAGAAAGTGGGAAAATTCCCATATTTCTTAGTTTAAAATATTTTATATCATAAATTTAAGTTTTTTAAATTTATTTTTAAAATAACACTATAATTTATTAAACTTAAATATAATTTTTAAGTTTAAATATTTTGAACAAACAAATCAAACCGAAAATAAACCCAAGCTGATACAACCTGAATTGGCAGGTTTCACTAATGGTCAATCGATTTTGGGTGACAAACTCCCAACCTAACCAAGTTTATTTGGTTGGTGAAACAGCCTGCAACCAAACTGAACCAATCCTTGAACACTCCTAATACAAATACAAATATATAAATTGCAAATACAAATAAAATAATATAAAATACAAGGTTTTACACTCTACAAAATTGTATTTATACTTATTTCAAATTGAGCCTTAGGTCAATTTAAAAAAAATATAAATACAAATATGTACAATACAAATACATATAAAATAATACAAAATAGAGTTTTTCACTCTACGTATTTTTATTTATACTCCTTCTAAACTGAGACTCACGGAAATTAAATTTAGGGATTGCATGAAAGATAAAGCAATGGCGTGATTGTAATTCTAATTGATTTATACGCACAAAACTTGAAACCAGATAAGTATTTTGGTCATGGTAATGCTTGAACAATCCTTGAACACTATAGATATCTAATAAAAATACAATTAGTACAAAAACACAATAAATACTGAAAATATACTAAATTAGTCAATAAATAGGGTAATCTCAAATAATAGTTTAATCTCTTATAAATATTAATCAATAAATTATAAAAAATACATAATTATTAAAAATAAATTTGTAACAAATATACAATAAATTCGATAAATTAAATTTCAAAAGTTAAATAATAGTTGTTTAATCTCCAATAATTTATCCTGATTTTTTATCAATAAATTTAAATATAGACGAGTAAATTTTGTCATAAATTCCAGAATATTGTTGAGACCATTGGTGCTTTTTAAAATAGTATATATATATATATTAATTATTCCGTTTTTCTTTAAGATGTTACTTTGTTGATGTTATCTAATTCTCAAAACAAAATACCTTTTATGTGGGTCCCACAAGTTTTATTTTAGGGATTTTATGATTGCAGTCCAAAAATCCCTTTATTATTTCTTATTTTCTGACTTCTCTGTGGGCCCCAATACCACAATGTATTAGAGCTGCTTGAGAAAATGAGAAATCATCTTCAATATTGATTTATTTTTCCTGACATATATAGGCGCCACCATCCCTGTGCGGTTGTGCACGGAAACATCGTGTGAGGATGTCTGGGAAACCCCTCCCTCTGTAGTCTGGCCCGTCTGCACCGCGTCAAAGTCTCACTCTTATCAGTGGTATGGATGGCCCGCCCAAAGGTTTGAATAATTGAACCGGTCTCACGGGTGTGGATCACATTATCAGATACTAAATTAAGCCCTAAACAGTCCAGATGAAACCAGGGGCCAGCCCAGGTTTGGTATACGAGGACTGTTAATCATGCACCTTCCATCCAACTATTGGTTAGATTAACGTTGGCATAAATAATCTCTCCAGATCTAGATCATGGTATACGCAATCTGCAAGAGTTACGGTAGACCATGACCACCTCACCAGCCACCAGGTATAAGGTGACGTGGCCTATCATGTTCTTACAGCTACAGTTACCGAAGAGGATCGTTGCAGAACTTGTCTGAACACGGGTAAGTCAAAAAACACAAAGACATCTCCTTACAGGAAAGTGAATATTATTTAGCCAGAACTTGTAAGACCAGGTCCACCAATGGAAGCCGGACTAGCGTTTTCCTGATCGTGTTGAACTGAAAGGCGAGAAGGAATGGGCTTTGACCAAAACTTGATTGCCACCGCCACGCCACCTACTCGACCCAATTACCATCATCATAAACAAAGTTTCTATAGTTGTTTGATTTCTTTCTTAAACCCTATATATCCGCACGTAGTTGCCGAACAACAAACCACAGACGTGAACCAAACGCGTTGAATTTGGAGTAATTAAGATCTGGGTGGAGTTGAACTTCGAAGAGTTCTGGGCGTGAAGTTTGGGTTTGGGGTTTTATTAGTCGGACCCATGTCATACATGGGCTTTGTTGTGAGAAATTGAGTTAAGAGTCTTATGACATTCGTAATTGGTTAAAGTCAGATTAAATCCATTTCAAGTTTTTTTTTTTTGGTATGTATTGTTTGATAAAGTTGCCTTAATTTTCATTAATTTCTTAATAATGTTTATTGAGTTTTATTCTTGTTAGATAAATTTGATTTTTTAGCACTTTTCAATTAAATTTAAATGAAAATTTATTTATTTATTTATTTATTGTTTGCAATGCATGCACTTTGTTAAGTGAAATTAAAGTAGAGGCTAGATACTTAAGACATTTTGAGTTGGTCCCGGTCCAATGCAAATGTTTCTTTTTGGGTTATGCATTGTTAGATAAATTTGTATTATTTTAAATTTAAAAGTAGTATTGAAATTATTAATGTTTTTATCATTTTTAAATGGACCTAAACTGTATTTAAAAAAAAAAAATTTTTATTTTTTAATATTTTATATTATTTTAAGTGAAATATAGGTAGATAACTCAATTAAGTTAAGTTATTAAAATTAAGTAAATTCAATCAATTAAATAAGTTAAGTTAATTAAGTCAATTTTGTCCATCAAGTTAAGTTAATTAGGTTAATTAACTCAAATTAATAAATTATGTTAAGTTAAATCGTTTATTTAAGCATTAAGTCATTTAAGTTAGTTAAGTTACCTATTAGGTCAATTAAATTAATTTATAATAATAATAATAATAAAGTCAATTAAATAAACTATGAATTACATCCATCAAAGGATGTGGATCGGGTTAGGATCCCGTAGGCAAAGTAACCGTCATCTAACTCCCAAGGTTATAATCACCGACTCTAAGATCTAAAGGTGAAATAGATAAAAAGAGCCATCGATAATTAGAAAAAAAAAAAAACAATCCGTTCACTCCGTTGACCCTTGATAAATGATGAGAGAGTAAAAACACCACTGCTCAGGTTTGCTCTTAAACCAGTAGTCGGGTCTTTTAGACCAGATGGGCAAAGTGTGATCACTCGGTTTTCAACAGCTGAATGAAATAGCTGTGAGTCCGTGAGCCCTACATGTTTAAAAAAAAAAAGGGCAACTCACTGACCCAATCAACAAACTAGAGCGGTCTAAAGGTTGAACAGAACAGAACCCGCCATTACTCTCCATCCACAAAAGACAAAACCTCATAAACCATATGGCTTAATCCACCGTCAAGGCCTCAAACTTGATGACCCAGTTGGATCAGTTAGCTTTCTCCAACTCGGACACAAACAATGTCCAGGTTGGCCCAACCATGGTATTAAAAGCTTAAAGCCCATACTTGTCGGGTTTGTCGGGTCGGGCACGTGCTGACAGACATGTTGTGTAAAACTTTCATTGTCTGCTTCTGCTCCAAGTCCAAGGTATAAACCTCTAATGGGTGAAAGTGATGCTATAAACTTGTAAAGAACAACTGGATGCCCATCTAAGCAAGTACCTAGACCGAGTGTTCACCCCTACTGGCTACTAGGAACGAGGATCAAGGGAAAGACATTCAAACAACTCAAGTATTTGACAGGAAGCCTATAGTTTTCCATTCCTCCATTGTTAACGGTATTTTTTGTAATTATAATATTACTCGCAGGGCAAAATCGTAATATAAACTTAAAATATATTCCGTGTTTGGGGGGTTGTGCGTTTCTTCGTTGTTAATGCCTTTAATGGAGCTTATTCGATCATTTGGTGCTTACTCCTAACTTATCACTCCAAATTGGAAATTACAGAGAGCTGTTGTTAAAGGAAGTTTGAAGGGGGAATATTTAAGGAAGAGCTGCCCATTTCAAAAACGCCGCCAGAATTCGTTGGTAGGCTGCGACCTTTAAAAGAGGAAACAGAGATTTTGAGAGAAAAATAGAGAAACGAGAATCTCGCCTGGTCGTGGGTTTCGAGCAAAAGGGAAGCGTGATCCTTTTAGCTAGATTTTCCTGGATTTCGGTTTTCATTTTTCTGTCGTCGGATACCCTGTTTGAATTTCTGGATATATCGGTTTCTTAAAAAATCGTCTTTTTCCCGCTCGGAAGAGATGCTTCAGACTCGGGAAACCAGTCAGGAGTTCTTTAAATCCTGGAATTTTTTTGCATCCCCTGCAGAAAAAAACGGTGGCATATTCTCTCTAACGATGAAAGTAACATTAGTGGTTTTCCTCTTCGCTTCAACATCTCTCGTCTTCTATTCTGCATTCTCCAGCCAATCCCGATGGCTGAGATTCTCTCGATGCGAAGGCGGAGTTAACAACTCCGGTGACCAGAGTGAAACCGTCCGTCGTATTTCCGTCGGTGGCGATTACGGGAGGACGAACGTATCCCACATCCTGTTTGGTATCGGAGGCTCAGCAAAGACATGGAAGGACCGCCGGCATTACAGCGAGTTATGGTGGAAACCAAACATCAATCGTGGGTTCGTCTGGCTGGACGAGAAACCCGACGAGAAAGAGCCCTGGCCAGAAAATTCACCGCCGTATCGAGTTTCAGAGGACTCGTCAAGGTTCAAGTACACCAGTCGGTACGGCTCCCAGTCCGCAGTTCGTATTGCTCGAATCGTATTGGAGAGCTTCCGACTGGGGTTAGAGAATGTGAGGTGGTTCGTGATGGGAGACGATGATACGGTGTTTTTCGTAGAGACTTTAGTATCGGTCCTATCGAAGTATGACCACAATCAGATGTATTATATCGGGGGAAACTCAGAGAGCGTAGAACAAGATGTTATACACTCGTACGGTATGGCTTTTGGAGGTGGTGGATTCGCCATCAGTTACCCGCTCGCTGCCGAGCTTGTTAAGGTGCTGGACGAGTGTATTGATCGGTACGCATCTCTCTACGGTTCTGATCAGAAGATCCAGGCATGCTTGAGCGAGATCGGGGTCCCCGTCACCAAGGAACTTGGTTTCCATCAGGTATTATTATTATGATATGAAAAATATATGATATAATCAACTGAAATCATAAATGTGATAGTAAATTAGTTATTATTCATCAAAATTTAATCATAAATGTGGTAGCAAATTAAGTATTATTTATCAAAATTTATGAGGTAAATCAGGTGATTTTGATTGATATGGAAAGAATTTTGATCAATCAAAATTCATGAGATAATTTTGATACCTGATTGGCTAATGCATTTTTTTTTTTGGAGGGGTTTCCACGTGGTTTCTCGAAATCAAAAACCATTTTTTTTTGTGAAACAACAGAATAACTCATATTTGCTTTCCGTTGAGAGTTGAGACTTCTTTTATGGTGGTTTCTCGAAACTCGAAAGCAAATTCAACTAAAGCGGTAAAGCCTCAGTCCTCCCCAACAGAACAGACACGTGGTGGTTCATTCTCAGCTAGGGCAAATCAGTCGATACTCGAAGCAATTCATGTCAGCGACGTTTATTTCCGGTAATTCGTCCGGACCGACGGACCGTCCACTTAGACCCGATGGATACTGTTATTGCTGTTGTGGAGTTGGGCTACCAACCACAACCACGAGCCCAATCCCCAAGACCAAGAGGGACCCTGCACCTAGGACTTTCTCCCAACCTAAGACGCTTCGTGACTGCCGCATTTGGATCTCCGTATAATCCGCTTCAATTTTCGCTCCTTTTTTCACTTTTTGTTACATTTCCCTTTGGCTTCTGCCGTGTTTGTGTTGGATGCTTTAATGCGCTTCAAAATGTCACCATGAATGTTGATGTTGAAGGCACGTGGTAGGTGTCTGTGGATAGTTTGACCCTGCCCCTTAACATTGAAAAAGATGGACCCACTGGGTTCGGACTTCGGACGTTATGGATGCGAGCCACGTGTTTAGACATGTATTTATTTCTTTTCTTCCGTGTATGAACGCATGTAACGGACGTGATGGGACTCACTTTATTCTCTTGATGCACAACGTTTCGAGTTGGCGATTGGCTCAATTTCAATAGAAAAGAAAATTACCCAACAAGAAGAAATGACTAACAGACAGTTGATGTCAATTTCAGGTCGATATTCGCGGAGATCCATACGGTCTATTAGCGTCACATCCGGTGGCGCCGTTGGTGTCGCTCCACCACCTCGGCTACGTGAAGCCCTTGTTCCCAAACCAGACTCGGCTGGAATCGCTAAGATCGTTATTTGGGGCGTACAAGGCGGACCCCGGTCGAACCCTGCAGCAGAGCTTCTGTTACGATCTCGACCGGAACTGGTCTGTCTCTGTTTCTTGGGGCTACACCGCCCAGATATACCCTTACTTGTTGACGGCCAAGGAGCTGGAGACCGCACTGCAAACGTTTCGGACATGGAGGAGCTGGAGTAACGAGCCATTCACTTTCAACACTAGGTCCTTGAGTGCTCGACCATGTGAAAGGCCGCTCATTTACTTCTTGCACCGGGTCAATGATCAAGTAGGGCCGGGCCAGACTCTGACGTCTTATAAGAGGTTCGTGGAAGATCCCGGCAAAGTTTGTAACCAGTCTTACTATGACGCTGCGTTGACTGTACGCTCCGTGAACGTCTCTGCCTCGATATTTGAGACTGACGAATGGAAGAAGGTGAGAATTGTACTCGTCCATTTGCAATTTTGTATCGCTCAAATCATTACATCCATGAAAACATTCCTTTAGTAACTTACGCCGATGATGATTTGATAAGCAGGCACCACGTAGACAATGTTGCGAGATAACCCATGCACATGGAGTGGATAGCGTTGTTCAGATCAGAATTAGAAGCTGTAAACCCCGGGAATCCGTTACTCCGCCTTAGAGAGAGAACCCACAGGCCACATCGCTTCTCCTTCATCACCGTGTAAATATTTGTTTATTCTATTTATTAAAAAAATAAAATATTAATCATACAATCAGCCCCTGGTCGAAGGACTGTTACAGTTCACTCCTCGACCCAAGACACGTGGTGAGCTAGCGCTACGTTACGTGCTGAACAGGTCACATCTTGCAAACTATGCTCTTCCATTTCCGGTTCGCATTCAACCAGCTAATCAGGTAACGTGTGGCTGGACATCCACGTGTCTTGTTGTGGGGTTAGGATTTGGTTTTAGTTATTCACTTATTTGTGGAGACTGGAGAGAAAATACTTTTAAGAGAAAAATGATATAAGAGTTAGATGTCTGATTTCTTTCTGACACGGCTTCAGTCAGTGAAGGCCCGTTCCAACAGATTTCATGGTCTTGCATTTGTGAATATTTCCCAAATAAATATATAGGTATGGAGATATTGCCAAAGGCTGTAAAGGCAGGCCTTGCACGGACTGAAGCCGATTTCGGTTCATATACATGTACTAGAACATTAGAACATTAAGAAGGAGAAAAGAGGAAACATTCATCATGTTGATTTAACTTTATTCCTTTTGTCCAAATTAATAAATTTTGTTGCTGGAACCAACATTCAATGGGCTTACTGAGAATTTCTGGAATCCTTTAATCTCTAAATGTAGATAATTTTCAACTACTGATCATACTATAATCCCTTGGACTCTTGGAGTTTGGAGAGTAGAGCAACGGAAAGGTTGATCCCAAAATCCTTATAGGAAACAGAGTTTTACACATCATTCTCGATGGTAAGATCAATCGAGTGGTGGGTATTTGATTGAAGCTATGTGTGAAGTGTGAAAATGGATGGCTTAGAATTCATTTTATAAATAAGGTTGGAAACATCAAACATGGTCGTCAAGGCGACGCATGGATAGAATCTTAGCTAATGTAGGTCATAAATATTTTGTCCTTTAATTTGACCTTTTTAGCTAATTGTCCATTAATAACTTGACTTGATATTTACCTATGGAGGAGGTATGATACTTTTATGTATAAGGTAATTAAACCGTAACATAATTATTTATATAAATGAAGGATCACAATTCATAAAAGTTCTTTTTTTTTTTTTTAATTTCAATGGGTTGGGAGTTAAGGGTATGGGGATGGGCTACCCCGTTGCCAAGTTTTTCATGTGGTGTCATTTTATATATATATATATGAAATCAACATCAAGTGACAGTAGATCCGTGAGGGCTTAATAATTCTCAACAGTAGCCCCGCAGATTCATATATTTTTATTTTCGGTTAAAACTGAATTTTAGTAATATATTCTATATTATATATATTATAATATATATATATATATATATATAATATTTTTTATTTTGTAAATCTAACCCTAATTCCAAATTTCTAATCAATACTCTCCCTCCCCCAACCTTTCGATAGCTCCCCTGAGTCCCTTCATTCCTCTACCCTTCTATGTAGCCGGCGATAGCGGGTGAGCATTATTCGATTAAAACCAAAAATTTTGGTATCGGTTTGTTTGGTTTTTGGTTAATTCCACTCAGTTAATTCAATTATTAAATATTTTGGTTTTGGTTTTTAGAATTATAAATTCAGCTAATTGAATAAACCGAACTTTGGGTCTGGTGGGTTGGGTAACCCAACAAGGGAGAGGCTTAATTGTTTGGGTGGGTTGGGTCATGGTTAGCCTCTTCATATTTTCTTAGGCATTCTCTCTATTGATCTATTCTCACTCGTCTTTTCTATTAGAAAAGGACCAACGGTTTAAAAAATGACTCGGAAATGGAACCGTTCTAGCCACCAACTTCCATTTTGATAGTTTGACCGTCCGATTCGACAGATGACCCATTCTGATAAAAAAATTAAAAAAATAAAAAATGGTCAAAACCGTTGAACGGGTTATTGACTTTTTCAATGGTTTTTGGCCAAAAACTAGGTTTGGGGTAAAACAGAACCGCTTGCCTGGATGATTCCCAGGCTGAATGGTCTAACTGTCTGGGTTAGCAGCAGTTCAAAAACCTTGGGAGAAAAGAAATCATCAATGTTTTCGAACCGCCATTGACCCAGACAGTTGAGCCGTTCGGCCTGGGAAATGTCCAGGCAAGCGGTTCCGTTTTACTCCAAACCCGATTTTTGGCCAAAAATCGTTGAAAATGTCAACAACTTGTTTACCCGGGTAGTCGAACCGTTGACCCGTCGAACCATTCAATGGTTTTTGACAGTTTTTTATTTTTAATTTGTTTGTCAAATCAACCTAGAAACCGGTGAACAGAACGGTTCCATTTCCATATCGTTTTTTAAAACGTTGTTTTCTCCTATGGTTTGTAATTGTAAATGGTGATTTAAGGAAACAACATCAATGGCTTTCTCAAAGCGGTAGCAAAGCTCTATCTTTTTTCTGATTCATCTGATTCATCTGTTTCATCTTTCACTTCTTAGTAGATGCTCAACAAACCGAAAAAATCAGAGGGCAGAAAGATGAACTCAAGGGTTTGGGCTGGGTGCTGTAATTGATGATGAGGTACATGAGCTCCCACCCCAACGTCATTGCCAATTGCGAAGAAATACTCAATGTGAGCCCTTTCACCTATATAAATCTGGTTTCTGCATATTCATATTTTTGTTTTTTGTGTGTTTTTTTGTTATTTTTCTATAAATTTTCCTTATTTTTATGTTTTTTATAATTTTTGTTATATTATTTTACAATTTTGTTACTTTTATACAATTTCTGCTTTCTTTTTTTTTTTTTTTTGTAATTTCAAATAGTTTTCTCTAGCCTCTGTGTTGTAATTTTCAAAGTAATACTGTTTTTTCACATGTATAGAAAGGACAAAACGAAAGTTGCATTTTCTATTTTTTCAACTTTTTATATAATTTCTATTATTTTTATGCATTTTTGTGTTTTTGTTTAATTTCTATTTTATTTCCTGTAATTTCTATTATTTTTATGTAATTTTTATTATTTTATCTAAATGGGTTGGATTGTGTTCAGGTGGATTTTGGTTGACCCCGACCCATTTAATTCTATCTAATTGGGTTATTAATGGGTTGGGTTGAGTTTCAACCCAAACCGAACCCAACCCAACCCGCCCACTTGCCACCTCTACCAGCAGTGGCAACCAGATCAACCCCTGAGTCCCCTCCTCATTCCTCAACCCTTCTACGCAGCCGGCAAGCATCTACCAGAAAAAATCCTATTAGCGGCAACAGAAGCAAACCCCAACTCTCACATCCTGCATTACCAGTATCGGGAAACCAAGATCGACGATGAGTGACTGGACCCCAAACTAATGGTAAAGCCTTTATTGAATAGGCTTTGTTTCTGTTCTCTCCCGCTATTTCCTGTAAAAGATGAAAATTAGTCGGTTTCAATCTGCATTAGTCTATCAGATTAGTATTGAAGCAACGAAAACAAATAAAGCCGGAGGTTTCCACTTTGGGTTGTTAATCACTTTGTTTGCTAAATTTATTTTATTTTCTTACTTTTTCTTTGTACATGTTGCAGCTACTGTGATGTACTGTAAGTCATTTTGATTGTTTGTTCATTTTATATCTGAATTCTGTGGTTTCTTTGTATATGGTCATTTCTTTGTGAACAGTGAAGACTTAGGAGGAGTGATCTTTAATTTTCTGCCGTTTCATCCCTGAATAAACACGTTTTTGAGTGTGATGTACTGAAGTCATTTTGATTGTTCAAAATTACGGTTGCTGCTCATTTTGGGCTTGAGCCTGAAGATTTTACATTGAAACCCAGTTGAAAGGCCGGCCCATGAACAGATCTAATGTTAATAACATTTGGTATATCCAGTTGCATAAACGTAAGGGTAATTCTTTTTTTTGGTAAACAAAACGTAAGGGTACTTCAGTAAAAACAAAAAAAAAAAAACAGAGGACAGTGGTGAAAATATATTCAGTTTCTTTCCCTCAATATCCAAGTGTAGTTGACTTGTCCCCCTCCTCAAGCAAGAGAGTCTTGTGGTCACGTCACGTTAGTCCTTCGTCCTCCATACATGTCCTAATTCTCACCTCGGAGACGTTCATTCCAGAATTACCGACAAAATCACAGCATTCCCTTCTTGTTCCAATCTGCAGAGAGAGAGAGAGAGAGAGAGAGAGAGAGAGAGAGAGAGAGAGAGAGATCAGTAAACCAACATCCCTACTGCTGCGTATTGCTAAAGCTTGTGAGCATCACGTACTCACCCAGTCGAGCCTCTTTGCAGAGGAGAATACCCGAACCTCTGAGATCCGATCGGCGGAGTGATTGCCGTTTGAGGAACAAGGCGGTAACCTTCGTGGAGATCTTCGAGTGTAAGTTGTAAGAAATTCGGTTGCGCTGGCTGGAACCACGGATTGAAAAAAGAAGACATGGGGAACTTCGCATGGATGACGGGATGGGGGCCTGGTGTTGAACACGAAAGCAGGCCTAGCCCAGCTGCTAAATGGCTTGAATGTCTCGATCGGCATCTGTAAAATGCTGGGGTACTGAATTCTCTCATAAATATGTGCAGAATATCCCCAAGAGATGGATAAGCTCCAGCTATTTTTCTTGTCGTAACAGATGGTTTGTTGCAGGAGACGAGATGAATCGGCTTCCGCAGCTTCCATAAGGTATCTTAGGAATTGATAACGATCCATGGAAGGGAAGATGGGTTCCACCACGTCAAGGTGGTGGAGGGAGATGAAGGGAACCTGTGGATGAGCTGATAAGAAACCTGATATGTCCCCACGCAGATCGATCTGTACATGGCAAACCAATTGCATGCAACTTCATTGTTTCTAAATATACTCTTGTATGTTGTAAATGGAAAAAGGAAGTACGAGAAAGCAAGTTAATCACCTGATGAAAACCCCGTTCGTGAGTCAACGAGATCCCCAACTCAGAAATACAGGACTGTAATATATGGTCACTCCCAAACAAGGTGGGATATCTCTTGACGCACTCATCTAAATGACTGACCACCGCCTTTGCCAGAGGGTAGCTCAAAGCATAGCCAGCCCCACCAAATGCCATTTCGTATGAGTTCAAGGCGTTGGCTGAAGTGCACTCCGAGCTATGGCCGATGTACAAGTAGTTGTTATGATCGTAGGTAGAGAGGAGCTTCACTAGATTATCAATAACGAGGACTGTGTCATCATCAGCCATCACATACCATCTCACATCCTCATGATCCTCCTTGAAAGTTTCCAAGATCACACGGACCATTCGAATTGCAAATCGCATCCCGTGTCTGTCGTAATCCTTAAATCTTCCGGTGTCCTCAGAAACCCGAAAGGGAGGAGAAGATGGAGACCATGGGAGGTAGTCTGTGGGAAATCTTTCTAACCAGACGTATCCCCTGGTCACGTTTGGCAGAACTGCCATGAGCATAAGAGTTCCATCCCCTACTTAAGGAAGAAAGGAGGTGAGAAGAAGATTGACAGCAAGGATGGTTAGATAGGAGAATGTAGACTAGTGAGAAGACTAGTCCAGCAATTAGCAGTGATTTGTATAAACCTCCTCTACCCATGAACGTTGCTGAACCTAGAGCTATTTACTGTAAATGGATGGGATATCCGATTTCCGGATTTCATATATATAGACTTCCAGGGCGATATATATGAACATTTTCAAGATTAAATCTTAGTTATCGCTTGATGGTGAGCCAACCAAATTAATTTATTGAATTTAATATTGGGAACGCAGTACTTATGAAGTCTTTGAAATTCAACATGGACCAGTCTATCGTGCATTAGAGACATAACATATAGTTTACACTTGACGAGGAAAACCTAGTCTAACTAGCGCTCCAAAGATATATATCATTTTTTACACTTGACTGTATAATCAAACCCCTATAAGATGAAATGAAAAAAATAAAAAATACAAAATTAGAAATATGATAGACATTAGTGTGTAATAGGGATAAGGATACCACCAAAGGCACGTATGTTTTAATCCGATTTGCTTGGTCGAGACTTGAGACCCTTAGTTTTTAGGGTATACCGGAAGATTACTTAACCTGTGTATGGAAATAACATGTTTGGAAACCTACAAGCAAAGAAAGAAAGAAGACTTTTTGGAGACAAGGTAATATATCACATGAACTGTTTATTTTATAGTGTTCAAGTTAAATTTGAGATTCTTCAGAGATAAGTTACTGCATGAGTTGACGTGATATAATAGCCTATTAACATGCATGTGAAATTGAAGTGTGGCTATAGGGCTGCAAGTTAGGCTGGGTTATGTCGGGTTGAGGCTAACCCTAACCCAAGCCTAAGTTCTAAAGCCCCAATCCTAACCCTAACACAATCCAACTTTCAATCCGACCAATTCAACCCTAACCCTAACTAAATTCCTTCAAAACCCAATCCAAAGTCAATTTCGGGTTGGGCCCTACCCAACCTTCTTTCCTTCCCTTAAAACCTCAGAATTTCTCGATTTTAGATCTCAACTCAACTTTCAATACATATATTAATTCTATGTTTTATTAGTACTTGTTTGTTGACATTTTTTTTTTTTGTTCTTTTGGTACAAAATTCAGAAAAACAAGTGTTATGACTTACGATGGATCTTTCTTGGGTGACAAACAACATAGAAGAGATGAAGAATAAAATTTTCAAAAAACATAAATTAGTGTTATTAAGGTTTTAGTCTTTCTGATTAGTATTAAGTGAAGTGATTATCTTAAAAGAAATATGTGATACTATGTGGTGGGGCTATACAAATATCATGCATTTAAACAAATCAATGTATATTATACATATAACATATATTTATATATGACATGTACTATAGAGTCTGGTTGCCTAAGGGGTCAAACCTAACCCAACCTGAAGTAAAATCGGGTTCATCAATTTCAACCCGAACATCAACCTGACCCAACCCAACATTTTCGGGATGGGTTAGGGTTGAATTCGGGCCAACCCAGCCAAAGTTGCAGCCTTATGTGGCTAGCCTCATCAACTCCAAGCCCATCTCAAGCAAATGGACCAATTGCCCTAGGTGGGCCAGGATTGCAGTCCATTTATCCCAAATTGTTGTTGAAATCGTAGATTTGTTTTTTGTTTTTGTTTCTGTTTCGTATGTGGGTGTAGCACGGTGTACTAATGAAACTCTACATCTTTATTCAGCCTGATTAGGTGGGCCCAACTGCAGAAATCTAATGTTTCAACTTGGGTCGCACAGGCCCAAGGCCAAAACCAAAATGGGCTGGGCACGAATTACCATTGGTTGGGATTTAGGTTGAGGCTTTCTTAAGCCCAGCAATGCTCAAGTATATCTGGGATAAACCCCAAATGACTTTTAAAATAAGGTTTAATTAACCATATTGTCGGTGAAAACCCCAAATTGGTATTTAAGTAAATTAAAATAAGTTTAAGAATGGCGATGCCCAAAAAATCCTCTCTATTACTTTTTTTTCCTGCAAATCCTCTCTCTTATTTGAAGAAGAGAAAAGGGAATGCCAATTTGGGGGTGTTTAAGGTTTAATTAACAACATGGTTGATTTTGATGACGTGGTAGTTATTTTTGTTTTCAAAAACAAAACCATATTGTCGAACACCCCTTGGGTATCCGATCTGGGGTAGGCCATTTTGATGACTCATTGACCTAGCTTAGATCATATTGTCGGCATGAGAATGTTTTTGAAAACGAACTGATCCTATTGGTTTCTTAAAAATTCAAAACAAAACTGAACCGAATTAATATATATATATATATATAGTAGTCAGCTCAGTTAATCGTATTTTTCAGTCTATCGATTTCAATTTGGCTTTTTATTTTCTGGTTTTCCATGAGCACCCTAGAAAATAGAATAGCATTTAAATATATTGTTATCAAACTGTACAATCGTACAGGTGATGAAATTATTGAGAGAGAGAGAAACATAGATTGAACAGTTGAAACTATTGAAGTAAGCATTATTGGATTGAAAGCAAAACAAGGTAACCTGCTTGTGCTATATACAATATGGGATCTTGTATTCTCCATAGCTTCAATCATCCTAGAAAATAGATGCATTGTTGGATTAAGGCTATGTTTGGGAGTGTTTATGTTAAAAATAAGTGCTTAAAACAAGTGTTGATTCGAATAAGTACTTATTTGTATTTGGCACCCAACTTTTTCAAGTGTTTATTTTAAAAAATAAGTATTTATTTCATATTGGACGTTTGATGGTCTTTTTCTCTAATCAATACTTAAACAAGCAATTTTGACTCTTTTGTCCTCCATTTTCTTTCAAATTTTCAAAATGTCCAATCAAAAGTGAATGAATAAAAGTACTTTGGTAGAAGTGATTTTATAAAAGCATGTTTATGAAAGTGCTTTCATAAAAGTATTTTCGTAAAATACTTTATAAAAGTGCTTTTATAAAAATGTTTTTGTAAAAGTTCTTTTATAAAAATACTTCCATAAAAGTGCTTTTATAAAAAGTACTTTCATAAAGTGATTTTATAAAAGTACATTCACAAAAGTGCTTTTGTAAATGTATTTTTATAGTACTTTCATAAAAGTATTTTTGTAAAAGTACTTTCACAAAAGCAATTTATGAAAGTGCTTTTGTAAAAGTGCTTTAATAAAAGTGCTTTCACGTAAAAGTAATTTTATAAACATGTTTTCATAAAAATACTTTCCTAAAAATGCTTTTATAAAAGTACTTTTATAAAAATACTTATAAATACACCTTTATAAATTTGAGCTTAAAAAATAAGTCCTTATTTTTAAAATAAGCACTTATTTCGGGTTTATTTCCTAAACACCAATAAAAGCTTAATGATGTAGTCTTTGCCCAACCAAATAAGCACTTATTTTAAATATAAACACTTAATTTTAAGCACTCGCAAACATGACCTAAACTCAAAAGAGGATTCTACCCAAACATAAACATAAACAAAAACAATAAGAATTGAGATTGTAGCTAGAAACAGATAATGGTCAACTTAGTAAGAATAAATCTGGCTGTTGACATTTGACAGCCTATGCTTTGCACTGGCCTCTACCTCCTTGATCCATGCGAGAGTATTAACCGTTCTGAACTCTGAAGGCAATGGCATGACTAAAGTGTCACGTTGAGTTAACCTGTGGATAGTACTATCCACAAGCTGTGGAAGGAGGCCAGATTGCCAAAGTTTTCTCTAATTGTTTGCTTTTCGAGAATCTAATTGGTCATTTGGTCAAACTTTCAAGAACATCATTTAACTTTTAAAACCTTGGCCCTTTCCAAAGATCAGAGTTCAAGTTCACTGTAGAGTGTATACTACCTGCCTTTCTCTACCAAGGAAAACTTTATGTATAATTTGTTTTTTTCTATACGTAAAAAATAATTAAGTATTTATTATAGACCATAGCTAGGATGATCTAATATTGAATATTCTATTCTTTGTTTTATTTTGAAAGCTGGAATTTAATTAATCGTGGATGCATTGGAATTACACTTAAACCTTGCACAATAAGGAAAATATAAGACTATGCAAAATGCGTTTGATTCACAGAAAAGATTGACTTTGATATGGTTGTGAGTTAACTTCTTCACATGGCACTCAATTCTTGAACAATATTTAGTGGTATGTCCCTTTGTCATCATCATTAGAATAATAATAATAATAATAATAATAATAATAATAATAATAATAATAATAATAATAATAATAATAATTTTTGGAATGCACCCAAATCACAGCAACAACTTCTATCGACATATAACTTTAGTTTAGCCCGTAGCTAGCTGCTGTTGCTATTTGGTCATGCAGCTTGAATCTATTTTAGCTTTTGTTGCATTACCATGACCAAAATACTTATCTGGTTTCAAGTTTTGTGCGTATAAATCAATTAGAATTACAATCACGCCATTGCTTTATCTTTCATGCAATCCCTAAATTTAATTTCCGTGAGACTCAGTTTAGAAGGAGTATAAATAAAAATACGTAGAGTGAAAAACTCTATTTTGTATTATTTTATATGTATTTGTATTGTACATATTTGTATTTATATTTTTTTTAAATTGACCTAAGGCTCAATTTGAAATAAGTATAAATACAATTTTGTAGAGTGTAAAACCTTATATTTTGTATTATTTTATTTGTATTTATATTCCTTCCAAACTGAGCCTAATGTTCCTTTCAGATGCAGGATGAATTATGTCACAGCATTCCCTTCGGTTTATTATCTGTTAGACAGAGTTACAGAGAGACCCACTTCAGTTCAGTAAACGGACTAATAGGTTAAAGGCTTAATTAATATTAGATAATAATACAATCCAAAAGCCACTCAAGGCAAAGGACGAACTAACCAAATGGAGTCTCTTAAAGGGAGAGAAGACCCGAATCTTCAAGACAAGGTTGGCAAAATGATTCCCACTTCTTGAACAAGGTGGTAGATTATACAGTGATCTTCGGATGTAATTGCTAATAACTCCAGCCTTGCTTGCAGGTTCAACCAAGGATTGGAAGAAGAAGACATGGGGAAGCTGGCATGGATCATCGGAGAGACGTCTGGTATTGAACACGAAAGGCGGCCGTGCCCATTTTCCCAATGGTCTAAACGTTTTGAGGGATTTCTGTAGATTGATTGGATAATGAATATCTTCATAGATTTGAGCAGAATAGCCCCACGAGATGGAATTCCAATTCTTTTCCTAGTCGTAATAGATGGTTTGTTGCAAGTGTCAAGATGAATCGACATTTGCAGCTAAGGGTGTCAATCAATTGGTTTTGGATTGGATCCAATCCGATTCAAACCTTATCAAATTGGATTTTGACAGTCAATTATAATTATCGTATTGGGCCAATTCAAAATAAATTGGTCATATTATTATTGGTCTGAATTGGACCTAAACCAAATTTCTAATAATCCAATCATCAAGCCAAACCTTTGTCCAATTTAAAACCGATCAAAATTGAAACCGGCACAAAATCACTTTTATGAAAGCACTTTTATAAAAGTATGTTTATGAAAACATTTTTACAAAAATACTTCTATGAAAGCACTTTCACAAAAGTACTTTTATGAAAGCACTTTTACAGAAGCAATTTTATAAAAAATATTTTTACGAAAACACTTTAATAAAAGAACTTTTATAAAAGTACTTTTATGAAAATATTTTATAAAAATACTTTTACAAAAACATTTTTATAAAAGTACTTTTACAAGAAAGCACTTTTATAAAAGAATTTTTACGGAAGTACTTTTTAGTTTTTATAAAAGCACTTTTACGAAAGCACTTTTATGAAAATATTTTTACGAAAGCACTTTTACAAAAGTAGTTTTATAAAAGCACTTCTACAAAAGTACTTTTATAAAAACATTTTTACAAAAACACTTTTATAAAAACCCTTCTACAAAAGTACTTTCATTAAAAGTGTTTTGAAAACACTTTTACAGAAGTGCTTTTTCAATACCAAAAGGGTATATTTTTATGATTTTCAGATTTTCTTCATTTTAATATATTTTTATAATTTTTTATATATTCTATTTTTTATATTTCATTCGATTTAGATTGGATACAATCCAATCCATTTACATTTTAATGGATTGGATTTGGACAGTATTGGATCTAGTCCATTTGTGAGTGGACTCACATTAAACTCGATTGGACTGGACCAAATCCAATCCAATTGACACTTCTATTTGCAGCTTCCATGAGGTGTCCAAGAGACTGATAACGATTGATACAAGGAAAAATGGGATCCACTAGATCAAGGTGGTGGTGGGAGAGAAAAGGAGCTTGATGGTGAGCTGATAAGAAACCTGATATATCCCCATGAAGATCAGTCTACATGCAATCAGAAACTATTAAAGAATAACATTCGTTGTAACTACCGAAAACTCTAGAAAATGAAACTTCTAGAGCATGCATTTGCCCACGTGGACCTCTTTGTAATTTGTAAATACATGTTTTACCAAGTTAATGAATTATTCACATTTATTGCCATTCTTTCGTATCTGACACCATTCTTACGTGGTATTAGAGCTATAAAAGACTATAAGGTCCATCACCATCGTCTTTGGCATACTCTAAATTTGTAACTCCTAATTATTTTCTTGTCCTTTGTCTCCACTGTACTCTAAATTCGTGGTTGTTGATTCTTTTTTTTCTCTCTCTCTCTCTCTCCACCACAAGAAAATGGCAGCACATATCAGCTCATCCAATGTAATCGATCCATCATCACTGTATTTCTTGCAATCGTCTGACAATCCTAGATGCATTCTTGTGCCTTCTCCGTTGACAGGAGACAATTTTCCGACTTGGTAACATGCTATGAAAAATGCATTCCATGCCAAGAACAAATGCAATTTCGTAGACAAATCTTTGCCCCATCCTCCACGATCATCCACATATGAAAATGATTGGATCAAGTGTAACGCAACGGTTGTTGCCTGGATCTTTAACTCACTGAACAAAGAGATCTATGAGAATGTTGCGTTTATAGATTCAACATTTGAAATTTGGAAGGAATTAGAGGAATGATTCTCACAAGGTATCAGTTAAAACATGAATTGGTTTCAAACAATCCACTACAGATTATTCCTTGTTCACACTGATAGATGGTGATTCCTATACTGCAGCTTTTGTTTATGTTGATAATGTTATCGTTACTAGCAGTAACCCATCCAAAGTCACCTTCTTCAAATAGTACCCTAATGATCAGTTTGGGATTAAGGATATTGGGCCTCTCAAATATTTCCTGGGCCTTGAAATCAATCATTCTGATTCAGCTGTTTTCTTATGTCAACCAAAATACCTTAAAGAAATTCTTCAAGACACAAGCATGACAGAATGCAAACCCAGTCCTACTCCCATGGAAATCTAATGACATTTCACTTATTCAAATAGCCCACCAATCTTTGATCCAGAATGCTTCCACCGCTTAGTGGGTCGCCTTGTCTATCTCACAATCACCAGACCAGATATATGTTATGTTGTTAGCTACCTCAGCTAATTTATGCATGATCCAAGACAGGAGCATCTTGAGGCAGCCTTACGTGTTGTACGTTATCTCAAAGGGACACTTACACAAGGCATCATTTTGTCATCCAAATTTGAATTCATTTTACATGGTTTTTGTGACTCCGATTAGGTGAATTGTCCATTGACCATACACTCAACAACTGGAAACATCACCATGTTAGGTGAATCACCTCTATCCTGGAAGAAAAATAAGCAACAGACTTATATCATGGTCTTCTGCCAAAGCTGAATATCGTGCCATGGTTGTCAAAATCTCTGAACTTCTCTGGTTGAAGCACCTCCTAGCTGTTTTGAGCATACATTTACACAACCCTATGCAATTACATTGTGATAGTAAGGCAGTGTTGCATATTGCTACAAACCCCGTGTTCTATGAATGTACAAAATATATAGAAATTGACAGTCACTTCATTCGTGAACACATCTAAAAAGGGAAAATTTAGACATCCCACTTGCCAAGTCATTCTCAGCCTATTGATCTTCTCACCAAGGCTCTAACTCATGAAAAATTCACTCAATTTCTATCCAAGTTGGGCATCAATACTTTACATGCTCCAACTTGAAGGGGTTGTTAGAGAATAGCACTCGTTGCAACTACCGAAAACTTTAGAAAATGAAACTTCTAGAGCATGCATTTGCCCACGTGGACCTCTTTGTAATCTATAAATCCATGTGTTACCAAGTTAATGAATTATTCACATTTCTTGCTATTCTTTTGTATCTGACACCATTCCAGAGAAGATGAAATGAAATCTAGATTATGTGTTGATCGCTGCCATAAAAGGTGGAATACCTCTTGATACACTTGTCTAGATTATTAACACATACCCATCTCCAACAAATGCCATTTCGAATGAGTTTCCCAAATTTGTTGAAGTGCACTCCAAGTTATGGCTGATGTAGAAGTACTTGTTATGATCATATCTAGATAGAACCTGATCTTCAAGATTGTCGAGAATGAGGATTGTGTCATTGTCAACCATCATGTACCATCTCACATCCTCTTGATCCTCAATGAATGTTTCTAATATTACTCAAACCATTTGGCTGGCATGTGTTATTTTGTGTTCGTTGAATTTTTTGAACTTTTTGATATCCTCGGAAATACGGAAAGAGGGAGAAGATGAAGGACACGGGAGGTAGTTTGTCGGATATCTTTCGAACCAAACAAAACCCTGAGTTATGTTTGGTCGCCACCATGCTTCAAAGTAATGTCTCTTGTTTGTCCATGTATTGAAAAAAGTCGCTATGCCAAACACAATGTGAATGATATTCGTAGCAAAACCAACGAAAGGACTAGTAGCAAATGAACATAATCCTTGTTGTAAGGAAGCAAAGAGCTGCAAAGAAGATTCAAAGAAGGGGTGGGTAGAGAGGAAGATGTATAGTGAATAGAAAACTAGTCCAGATATTGCTAGTGATTTGCCTAGGCGGAATACCACTTCCGGATGCCAATATTGCTGAAACCATACTTGTTTTCAAGGAAATATACATCAAATTGACAAAACCAAATTAAAGGATCAAGTATGGAGCATACTAGCAAAGATTTTGGAGTTGGGTTTATGTTAAAATTTAAATTGGGAAGATATTCAATATAAAACTTTGGAGTTAGGTTTTTATAATCCTCTCTCTCTCTCTCTCTCTCGAACGAGGCATCATTTTACATGCTTTGTTGGTGAGTTGGGAAGTTTAGCAGAGTTGTTCTCGTGACTCTAGCTGGAATCAGAGGAAGAACCTTAGAGAGTACTTGTCAGTGTTGGCTACCCAACCGAGGGTTGAAGTTGAATTTAGGAAGGCCCATGACCCCACACATACCCCTTTCTAAAGGCCCAAAAGACCACCAACATTGCTATAACAGAAGCCAAGAAGATTGTTTCATGGAAATTCTATGCTGAAATAAAATCCAAGACAAACCAAGTAAGCTAGGCTAATACAAGGTCTAATAGAGATGAGGAAGAAAATCAAAAGGAGAAAGCAAAATGGGAGTCACGACTCACGAGCTACTATTGGATCCTCATCTACATAAGAGAAATATCAGTAACAAATTATAGTAGGAATTATTTGAAATCTTGAGACTTGGGAGCTATCTCCAATGCAACGTTGGTATTTTATTATTTGAGACCAAGGAAAATTTATTTATATAGGTATCACTTACCCTTCTCTTATGTGTGTAAATAATTTTTCCATCTGATGGAAAGGTTTCAACACTTGGATGGGGCAAAAATGTCCCTAGAGGTAAGTGCATTTCCCCTGATAAGTAACTTACCAGAAAGCAAACGAAACCTAAATACAAATAGAGCTCACAGTACATCTTGAGGATTAAATTTGTCGTTGTTCCATTTTCAAGTCTAATAGGTAATGATGCATGTAATATGGGGTATTCATGGAGGGAACGGATCTAATAGGCACAATATAGTAAGCATGTTAAATGAGCATTTGATAAATATTCTAACAACTACCAAAAGTGGTTTTTTATCTTTTTCAATGGTAGGCTGGGGGTATTTTAAGGGACAGGTGTCAAAATATTTTCTAAGTGCTCATTGAACGTACTTACAACATTGTGCCTACCTGATCCAAACTGATTCTAGAAACGTTCATCACAAATTAGGGAAATAATAAGACCTTTTGAAGAAAGCATTTTTCAATTTCACCTACTTTTTAGTTTCTTGTATTAACCAATAATAACTTTGATATATATTTTGTTTTTTAGTTATTTTCTTTTAACATATAATCCAATTTGGGATGGTTGACATGGAACTAAGAACACTTTAAATCTGCCGCAAACAACATGTGTACAATGGGCTATGAAACTAAATAAAAACAAATGCATCAATGATCTATATTGTTCACGTGTCTCACTCATGATTGGCTTTGGTAGCCCATTGTAATCATCTTGTTTGTATAGCTGATCTTAAGCCATCACTTATAGAATAGCAAGGATTAAAATATTGATACATCCAATATCCAAAGTTGAGTATCGATATGTATGTTAATGAAACGATTTACTTTTTCTTCATTTTAATAAGAATTATAGGAGTGAGATGCCCAATCAAACCAAGTCATTTGCATTGCTCTGTCTATAATCCTTTGGGCCATATGGAAAGAGAGATGTAAGCACATCTAAGAATGTACGGGTTCTCAATCCTAGGTGCTTATAGAAAAAATAAAAAGAAAAAAAGGCTGAAAGTATCACTGCTCTCACCAATGATCCATCAAAGATGGATGATTACTCTCTAATGCTTTAAGTGTAGTAAAAAAGAAACTACAGATTGATTGTTTGAAAATATCCTAATAAAGTTGCTCATAAACTAAATGTGGATGGAGCATGAAGGGGAGGAGGTGCTTTATTAATTAAGAAACACCTATAGGACTCTTATCTTTTCATAGCTCCTATGGGCAATCTATTTCCATTTAAGTGGAGCTTTTGGCCTTGTATCATGGTCTAAGACTTTGTCTCCAAAGAGGTTATAGGGAGATTGATGTTGAGAGCAACAACAAGATAGTTATTGACATTCTATTGAGTAACCTAGATTATCTTTGGAACTCCGTTTATATTTTGTGTAGGATTAAGAGTATCATTCAAAGAATGAATATCAGATTTCAACATACATCTTATGAAAAGGATAATGGTGTAAGAATATCCTAGCTAATAAAGGAATTGATGAAAGATGCTCTCTAATGGTTCTTGAAAGTAATTCTCAAATTCCAAGAGATTTAGCCAGGCTTATTCCGGAAGAAAATTTCAACTTGCCAATTCTCAAAATTGATTAGATTATATTTCTTTCATTTTGGCAGGTTAGAGTTGTTGAGGGAGCTTTATTTGATTGGGCTTTGGGGCAAGGTGGGCTATGTCCTCAGCTTTTCCAATTTTTTTTTTTTGAAAATGGTTAATAAAAGGTAGCCACCCCTCCACCTAGAGTAAAATTTGGGGTTAAAAAAGAAAAAAAAAGAATTATAGAGATAAGATTTAACATTCCAAAAGAATAAGGATGGTATTGAACCAATTCAACTAAGACCCTATGAATGAACCAGTTTCTAGTCATTCCAAGGAGGTAGGGCCATAATGCAATTGGGTCCAGGACCAGTCCACCAAATAACAAATACTAGTGTATTAATTTGTCCGAATTTAAAGAACAAAATTTTATATTTGAAACATTAAACTTCATAATAGGCCTCACCTAACCTGAAAACCAAAAGGGAAAAATGAATTTACTTATTCTCTTTGTGTAAATCTCAATATTGTTCATGATACCAATTGATCTACGGACCCAAATATGATCAAATCCAACGTTTAAAGACCCAAGCCCTACTAATTGGGGGCAACCAATTTGATTAGGATACAAGGGGTGGCATAATTAAGGAAATAACCTCCTGTAAGTCATATATACGGAAACAAAATCAAAATATAATCCCTACATGGAATTTTGATTATCACATAAAGGCACTGATAAGGCCAAAACCAACCACCAGTTAGAAATCGCCAAGTGGCAGTATGCTGGGGGGCAAAGTTGTCAATTGACGAGCTAACCTATCTTGGCGAGCTGACCTAGTTCTAACGAGATGATCTGAAACCAACTCATAACATGGACAAGCAACACGTGGATGAGCTTATTAGAACATCAATGCCAGCGCACTCCATGCAAGCCCACTGCCTACCACGTGCACATGATGTGTCAATTGAGGACGTAACAAGTGAACTGAGCTCCAACCACATGTAAGAAGCATGACGATTCTTGGATGAAGTCTGAACCGGTCTGTTTTCCTCCAAAACCGCTTATTCCCTAAAAACCGTTGATTTTGGTTAGCAAACCGTTGAACCAGCCGGTTAACTGTTCGAACCATTCGAATGGTTTTGACCGTTTTCCAATTTTTTAATTTTTTTAATTTTTTTATTTTTTTGTCAGAATAGGCTGACCGTTCGGGTCAAATGGTCGGACCATTCAAACCGGTAACCGGACCCCTAACTGGTTCGACCACCGGTTCGTTTTTAAAAACCATGCCAGTTCACTTTATTTTCCCTTGGTGATTACTGACTTCACCATCAGAATTCACGCCCCTATGATCACTCGGGGCCTCTGACGTCTCTTATGGTTGCAGGTCTCTCTTAATATTCGAGGTGACACTCCAAGAGGAGGTGACACCCTACTCCATCCTTGCCCTTATGTTCAATTTTGATCCTCATGTGCCATTCCTGAAATTAAAAGATTCCAAATTCCAATCCAATAGTTTAGCCTTGACTTGAGGCACATCACAACTTTCTTCTTTATTTCCTTTTTAAATTTTAACCCCCACTCGAAGTCTTGAACCCACACAATTAATTCCCTTTTTCCAAGGATAAGTAGCCATGTGAGTTATCCATTATCCATTAAAAAAACATGCAAGTGGTAATTATCTTAATGCATTTCTTTCTCCTTATTTATTTAAAATTTTAAGCAACACGGCGATGCAGCAGCTCCCACTCATATCTTAATGACAAATCTGATTTTTCTCAAATCGATTTGATGATAGTAGTGAAGTTTTCTTCTATTCAAGCAACGCAGCAATGGAGCAGCTCAACCCCCTTGGTTCGCCTACTTCATAAAGCTTCTTAAAAAAAAGCATTTGTTTTAAGTTTTCTTCATTTTCTCAACTTGACTTGATCTCCATTTCATGAATCCAACTATGGTACATTGCAATTATTTGTTGCACATAATCACATGGCATCATATGTTTTATTTATGTACATTTATGATTAACATTTTATGATGTGTACTATTTTATGTTAAAAGATTCAATTATTGCATGTCATTATGTCATTGGTTCAAGTTATAGATTCACTGAAATTTAGTTAAAAGGAGTTTGATATTACTTAGGTGGTGTTCGATGGGTCCACTTGACTAGTCTTTTTGGAAAGATTTTCTAGTAGTTCTGATAATCAAAAGATGCGTTAAGTTTTTGCATTAAGATCTGAGCAGCCTGAAACCCATTTGGTTAAGGGATGTCTTTTCGCCTGTCTTTCCATGCAAAGATGAATACGAAAAAAACGCAAAAGTGTCATTTGGAGTTTCCCGAAAATCGCTCAACTTGAGTTTATCGCATTTTTTTTGGTGCATCGACTTTTGGTGACTAGATCTGCCACAAACCAACCAGGAAAAGACTGAATCACAATCTGCCATGCTTGTAAATAACCAACAGACTGCACGAAAAAACACATCAAACGTGACCATAATAAATCTACGAGATAGTGAATTTCAAATCACACCACACCACTTTAATGCATTTCTCCTCTTTTTACACTTGTGTAAAATTTGCAGAAATTATGAAACAAATAACATTAATAGCAATTTATTTATAGATACAGAACAATAAATATATCACAAACTACCCCAAATAAGGCAAAAAAATAATGAAGCTGACATATGGATTAAGTCATTCCCCTAAGAACACAAGTAACAACCAAACTAATCTGCTCATCGACTGCTGATTACATCATAGATTATGGCTAAAAATAAACTCCCACAAGTAACAATCAAATCAGAGTGGCGCAGCGGAACCGTGGTGTGCCCGTAACCCACAGGTCCCGGGACGCTGATATGAAAAAGAATGTCTTACATTAATAACCGCCCTTTTTGGATAAATTGAAAAAAAAAAAAAACTGCCTAACTAGTAAAAACCTACGTAATAACATTAATAGATTTCACAAAAAAATTCTAATATTAAATAGTTAATAAGACTAGCATCTCGTTTAAATAACCAACCAACTTCTGAACCCAAGGATTGGTGCTGTCGGTCTCAAATCTCAATAGCTAGAGATAGAGCTGGGCCTGAAAAGTTGGGCTGGCCCAGGTCAAGTTCTACCTGGTTCGAGGCATCGGGTATCGGATAATTATGTGTAACAGATCAAAGATCATCCTTTGATTCTACAGTAATGGCAGATTTTAAATCGATCGACTTTGTTAAGCTGCATCTCTATTCACCTAACTCATATATGGACTTCTAAAACAAGCAGCATGAGACAATTAGATGCGTCCTAATTTGTCAAAGAACAGTTATACCTAGACAGTACAATGGCATTTTGGGTTGGGCCTGAGTTCCTATACACATTGTAGACTTTGTAATTTCCTTTAGGATCCAAGCCCTAATCCACCATTCCCCCTAAAATGCATAAAGGATAGGATATGGATCCAAGCTAAGATATCGAATTAATCATCAATTGAGATCCAGACCTGTTTAGCATGAACCATGGGCCCTGGCACGGCCCAAGCTAAACCCCTAGCACAAACAGATTAGGCTCTAGAAGGCTTGATTGCGCCTGAGGCTGAGAGGGTTGGTTAGGTTGATAGTACATGTTTTGTACTAATAATACATGGCAATAAATAATACATAAAATAAGATACATGGCAATAAATTTTTCAAAAGAATGTTTGTACAAATAAGGAATGCATAATTTAATATGCTTGTTTGTACACGTTTGTCCAAAAGTGTGGGTCCTACTGATCCTAGATATAGACATTCTCCATAAATCTAAATACATAAACTGATAGACAGGGCTTCGCTAGGCTGGGCTTACGCTACCTGAGGTCTCAACCTAAGGTGGGCCTGGACAAAATTGTAAATGTGGTTTTAAAAAGAATATGCAAAACAAAATAAAAAAAAAAAAAAGTATCAAGAAAAATGTTTTCTTTTTTACGTGGTTTATTCCCTGGGTCTTAAATCTGGTAGTGGGGTCGACTTGGGTCAGGTTTATGCCTCTAGACGATTTTGGATCATTTGGATTAAGTCATGCTTTAGATTGTGTTGTCATAGACCCAAGATGATGCCACATCATTGCACTGCCCGTAGTAATGGGTTCTTTTCTGAGAAAATACTGAATTTGGCATTTCTTCATACCATACTTTCCCAATTTCCAAGGCATGGTTTATCCTATAATGATAGGACATGAGAAGATAACTATATATCATCAATAATTGAAATCCTACTTTATTTTTCATGTATAAATATGGATGTATCCTATAATGACATTTTTTTATAGAAATAAAAGGTGCTACACAAGAAAGGTAACAGGCCATACGACATGAGAAGATAACACGCCCCACAAAATCACCAAAACAAATAGAAGTTAAATCACTATGAAGGGTACAAAGATTGAGAGAAATAACACCACTAGACAACGAATTAGCCTTGCTCGTTTCTTGGTTTGCCTCCTGATACACGTGCCTGTAATAAACTTTACCTTCCATCTTTTCCTTCATCTACCAGTAGGTTGAGATTACGTTCCTAAGATTCCAAGGAGGAAGAATCAGACATTTTAGATATTTTATAACTAGATTAGAATGCCCCTCAATGGTGTTTGAGAACTCGCTGAAGTTCATAGCCAAATTATGAGCTTTCCAGGCCACCCATGCCTCAGCAGCATTAATAGAAGAATAACCCAAGTTATAAGCTTTATAATCCAAAATCTTGCCTAAATGGTTTCTTGCAATAGCTGCAACAATAGAGGGGCCATTTCTAGTGTAAGACGCATCGAAGTTAATTTTAATTTCACCCAAATTCGGGGGAACTCAGGAAACATTTTTTATTTTCTTAACATCTTTTCTATTGTCTAGTTCCCCATTAACGAACCAAAACTCATTAAGAGATTTAAAGTCCCTATCAAGAATAACTTGAGGGGGGACCTCCTTATTGTTGAAGGTTTTCTTATTCCTATTCTTCCAAATAAACCAATGGATGAAGGCACATTTTTCTTTTAGATGAATCTGTTCAATCACATCTTTATTATGGATTTTAGTCCACCAATCTTCCAAATTCAGAGTAGCCCCATCTAAGCTAGCAAGGTTAATATTTGACATTTCCCAAATTTTTTTTTTGAGATTAGGAAATCAAAGAAAATATGATGGATGTCTTCTGTAGAACCATACCAACTACAATCTCCATCAATGTTGAGACATCTCCTTCTAAGGAAATCCTTTTGTCAAAAGTCTGTTATTTAGGAAGAGATACATAAACACCTTTATTTTTAGAGGACTTTTAAGGTTCCAAACTAGTGAGTTCCAATTCAAGGGGTTACCACAAGGGCAACTCGCTCCACATCTTAACTTGTAAGCCGATTTCAATGAGAAGTTCCCACTCGGGTTCAAGTACCACACTATATTGTCCTCCTTGTTGTCCATAGGAATAAAAAATCGATTTAATTTTATTCCAAATATCAAGAGGGACCACACTTTGAATCTTATTATCCTTCCACACTCCTCTTTCTTTATCAATAAAATCACTTAAAATATCATTTTCAAGAGAATCCTAAAAAGGGTTTCTATAATCTAATAAGGTGAATCCGTCAACCCAGTTATCTATCCAAAACTTGATAAAATCCCTATCACCAACAACCCATTTAAGACCCAATTTTAGAAGCTCTCTGGCACTAAGAATGCCTCTCCAGGCCCAAGAGGATCCATTCCTTTTCTTAGCCTCCCACAAATTTTCCTTATTTAAATATTTCCCTTTAACAATTTTCACCCACAAATTATCTTCTTCAGTAATAATCTTCTAACCTAGCTTAGCAAGGCTTGCTTCATTAAACCACTTAAGATTCCTTAACCCAAGGCCACCCCGGCTTTTAGGAGTACAAACTCTTCTCCAGTTCATTAAATGAAAAGGCTTATTATCCCTTGAGTTATTCCAAAGAAAATTTCTCTAAGCTTTTTCAATCTCCTCATAATGAACTGAGGCATCGTATATAGAAGTTACAGGATTCAGAAGGGTTAGTCTCTCAGCAAAGAATAGGGTATCTTTTTTTCCATCCAACCAATCTTTTACTCTCTGTCATTCACAAATCGAAAGGTGTTTTTTGTGACCCTTGAGTTAATAATTGGAGCTCATAAATAAAAATTTGATTCAGACTGAATGGGGTTCTTTAGAACCTGAGCAATTATTTTTGAAATCTATTGGGAATATTCTTAGAAAATTAAATTGTTGACTCAGAAAGAATTTCTTTAATCCTCAGGCCTACAATAATTGTGGGTTCAGCAAAGATAATGCAATCATCCACAAATTGGAGAATAGGAATTTTAGGGCAATCCTTAGTGACTCAACACCCAATAGGGTTCACATCAGTCTCTGCTGATTTTCCAAGCTTTCTAGTTAACGCCTCAGCACACAAGACAAAAATGTAAGGGGAGAGAGTATCACCCAATCTTATACCTCTAGAAGGGGTGAAGCCTCTAGAGGGAACCCCATTTATCAAAATTTGATAGGAAACCATTTTGATGCATTCCATGACCCATCCAATCCACTTCTCATGGAAGCTAAATTTCCTAAGAACCAAGGTTCAAAGTATCGATACGATACGAATTTCAGCCGTATCATATCGATACTTAGAAACGGCCGAAATACTTTTTTTTTTGTTTTTTTTTTCAAACTTTGGTTTTTTGGAAAGCTTATAAGCTATTTTTTATTATTAAAAAATGGGGGTCCAAAACACCTAAAAACGGGTGTTTCGAACTGTATCATCTACAAAAGATACGATACGATACGATATCGTATCGATACTTTGACCATACTAAGAACTTTTTCAATGAAATTCCACTCCAGGTTATCACAGGCTTTCTCCATGTCGATTTTACAAACCATGACTAATTTCCTCCATTTTTTCTTTCTAGAGTGGAACATGAGCAATCATAATATTATCATTTATTTGTTTGTTTAGAACAAAAATACTTTGGAACGAAAAAATAATATTTTCAAGAATAGGTTTTATCCTTTTTAACCAGATTTTTTTATTAACTGTTTGAGGATTATTAATCTTTTAGATTAATGTTATGAAAGTTTTATTCAAAATGAGACAATTTTCCAATATAAAAGAAAGACTTCACTATCCTACATAAATCCTTTTTAATAACATTCCAGAACTTCTTAAAGAAAAGATCATTAAATCTATTAGGATCAAGATTTAAGGGCATCATAGATAGGGTTGGCCCGAATTAACAGTTTACACTGTTTCAGGCTCGAGCTTCGGGGTTAAGCATATTAAAATTTTGACAAAATCTCAACCCTAACCCAAAAAAATTATACCCCTAATCGTTGGTTTGAATTGGACTCTTGCTAATGCGGAGTAGAGAGAACTTTTTCCTGAAGCGGTCCTCCAAAACATCCTATAAAGGCGTTTTAAGGATAGATGTCGGTCACCAATTCACAAAACTACAAATGGTTCGATGTCTCAAATAATACGTTAAAAAATTGGCCCCGAAATATTTAGGTTCGAGAGTCTTTTTCTTCCTGACTGGTTTCCCTTGGTAACAAGCTCTATTGTAATACTAATTTCTCCCCAAGTAATTTACTAACGATGCAGCTGTACCGATACTATAGTTAGTTCAGTTGAGAAGTTGAGATGAACAAAAATCAAATCAATAGTAAGAAGTATTAGAACAATACGTGACAGTTTTATTTTATAAGACCACACTTGACTTGGGGCATGTAACAAATTAACAATGTTGGGTCTAGTCCACCATCCTTCGGCCTTAGTCCTCGAATTTGTCTGAAGGAAAAGAAGAAACGTCGTGGTCCTGGGCCCAAGGTCTAGGTTAGTTGGTGTAGTAGGTGTAGGGGCCCGTCTACGACAAATGTACATTACCAGCAAAATCAACGGCTCAATATTTGAGACCGTGATCGCCTGACACATCACACCGGTGGGGCCTTTTGTTGGCATGATGTACGGTGATTCGGCGTTATTCATGACTCATGAGAGTGGAAAATTCAGAAGCCAAACACCCTTTGATTCCTACGTTCTTCTCTCTACAACAAGTGGCCAAGTGGGCACCTCTACGGCTCTACCATCTTCGCGTTACTTCTAAAATCAAGGTGACCACCGTCCGATCAATTGCTTGGTCAAAACTTTCTAGTCCATTAGAATATCTAAATATGCCACTCACTATGTACCATCAACCGTTACATAGTACCTACCTACCTTTGCTTACCTAGGACGAGAAGGAGACGTTCAGTTTAATCAATTGATTCAGTTCTTTTTATTTTTTATTTTTTTATTTTTTATCTTTTCGCAAAAGCCCAGACAGACCATAGAGAGACGAGAGTGTGGAGTAAAGGAAAAGGAAGAGCGTAAGTATGGATGTCTGAAAGGATCAATGAATAGTCGTAGTCATATTCATTTGGGTTGCAGTTAAAACGGAAACTGCAAAAGCTTCCGTGCCCCAGAGACAGAGAGAGAGCGCCCTTTCCTTCTTTGTTTTCCTGTGGGTGCGGCTGATTCATTGAATTTGAACCCATTCACCGACTGCTCTCTCTAAATTTCTCTTACCCTTCCCCCCTTTCTCTCTCTCTAAATTCTAAGAATGTTTACTACACCACGACATCTACTATTCTTCCCCTCATCTTCCTCCCTGTTTCCCCTCGTTCAACCGGAGCTTCATCGACCATGCTATCCTGCGCCTGCGATGACGAGGTCGCCGGTGGCTTCTGGACCGTCGACAACATTCTCCAATGTCAGAAGGTCAGTGACTTTCTCATTGCCCTCGCTTACTTCTCCATCCCTTTGGAGCTCTTCTACTTTGTTAGCTGCTCCGCCATCTTCCCCTTTCGTTGGGTCCTCACTCAGTTCGGTGCTTTCATAGTTCTCTGCGGCTTGACTCACTTCCTCACTATCTGGACCTATGCCCCTCACTCCTTCTATGTTATGCTTGCTTTAACCATTCTCAAAATTCTCACTGCTCTCGTTTCCTGCGCCACCTCCATTACCCTCGTTACCCTTATTCCTCAGGGGACTGGAGCTCGCAGGAACTTGAGATCGTGGAGGTCGTTGCGGATCAGGTCGCTGTGGCTCTGTCTCATGCTGCTGTTCTTGAAGAATCGTTGCTAATGAGGGAAAAGCTATTGGAGCGGAACATGGCTCTAGAGAAAGCCAGGCAAATGGCCTTGATGGCGAACGAGGCACGACGCTCCTTCCAGAAGGTTATGGCTATGGAGATGATCACTCCCAGCAGATCTGTCGCTGCAATTCTCTCGGTGTTGCAGCATGAGAATTTCAGATCTGAAAACCAGAAGAGGATAGTTGATACAATGGCAAAAGGGAGTCTTCTATTGTCTGCTCTCATTGAGGATGCTACAGGGATTTCTGGTTTGAGGGGCAGTAGGTTTGAACTTAAATTACGTACTTTTAGCCTTCGTTCCATGTTGAAAGAGGCCGTGGTTGTATCAAAGCTTCTATGTGCTTCCCAGGCCGTAGATCTTGATTTCCATATTTCTAAAGAAGTTCCAGATCAGGTAGTTGGAGACGAGACGCGTATTCTTCAGGCTGTCATGTACATGCTTGGAAAGGTTTTGGGTTCTGGAGTTGGTGGTACCGTTTCCCTGAGTGTTTCTAGGGAGTATCACTCTGGGGATAGATTGGATCCTAATTACCCAGCATGGAGGCCGGCAAGAAGTGAAGAGTATGTTCTCTTGAGATTCAAGGTGGTTAAAACTGATTCTATGGAAGATGATGACTCAAGTTTACCGGTTGATGAGTTCTGCAGCGGTGAAGCTGGGAGTCAAAAGACTAAATTCAATATCTGCGAGAAGTTGGCCCAGGTTAGCACAGGAAGCTTGACTTTTTACCTTTCATTTTTCTTTTTATCTTCAATCAGGTTAGAGATTTTACTGGTACTTGCATAAGAAAAAATCATAGATACATGTTCGGCTGTTTGAACAACCTCCAAACTTTTCATGCTAAATTCAATTATTGAAGTGTAATTTGACACCATTTATGCCTGAGAATGACTTGGCAAGGGACAAGATGCAAGGCGAGGTTTGCACCTTTTTGAAGTAAGGCACAAAAATACAAAAAAAAAATGCTAAAAAATAAAAAATATCAGAAAATTCAAAAAATGCAAAAAATTAGTAAACATAATATTAATAAAAAAATGTAAACTTAAATTCTAAAATAAATGTTTTAAAAAACCTATTGTCTAAAATTAAAATTAAAATACATAAACAAAACACGTAAGGTATTCAAATGAAAATTTAAAAGTAAAATCAAACATATAAAGCATTTTCAAGTATGTAAAACCCATAATCTCTTTTTTTCCTCAATTGCATTACTTTAAGTAGCTAAAGTGATGTAAAACATATTGCATTCCTAATTCTACGAGCCGCCTTGGTACCATGCCCCTCAAGGCAAGCCCAAACAAGTCCATGTTAGGGTCTTAAATTCTTAAATCTCACATAAAAAATAATGATTTTATAACTTTAGTTGCCTTTTAAGAATGAGTGACATTAGCAAACAGGGGGTAAAATTTTAAAAAGGCACACGCCTAGGTGAGTTGCATACTCTAAAAGGCGTCTTGCCTGTGCGCCTAGGCACACCTTTTAGATCACTGGTTCTAATTAGGAAATGTAGGCTATTTTAACCAATTTCTATTGTTTGTCTAATCAGTTCAAAATGCATAAATGTAATTAACTCAATTACATACATGGGCTTATAATCCATATGGTAAAACCCACCCCTTACTTTCATCCCTTGTTTACAAAAATAATTCTTTGATTTAAAGTAGTGGTTGAAAAGCCAATATTATGGAAAGTTACAGTAGAAAGACTAAGCACACAAGAACAATAAATGCGTGGTTGTTGAGGCTAAAAGCTTTTACTGAATGAACAGAATGAACAGAATTCACCCAATCACCCCATTACCACCCCGCCCCACCCGAAACAGGTACACTTTCATCAACAGCCAACACTCTCTCTCAAGTGCAATGCATTCCCTACAAGTCATTGTTAAGTTTGATTTTTTAGTTACTTTGTCTTTGTACATTCTTATGTGTTTTACACCTTTGTAATGGAATATTAACTTTGAAAAGAAAATGAAATGAAAGACCTTTTGGATACCTTTAGTTAGTAAAATTTCCACTAAATAAGTCACTTATCAAAAAAAAAAAAAAATTCCACTAAATAAGTAATGAGAATATAACTGATACTTGATCACTGACCCTAAAATAGAACAAACTTTGACTAAAATCACAAATCAACCTCTTTATTGGCTCTTTGCCATCAGTAAGGCCGTAGCCTCCTAGTATTAAGAATGCAAGACATTTAACATCACACTAGCTACTTGAGGTGATGCAAGTAGGAGATACAAATACATTGAGAGTTTCACATTACTTGATTATCAAGTGCTTGAAGCACTTTGATATTCTGCATCTGTTTGCATTCACTCTGAATTTGAATTTGTTTTATATTTTGTGCTTAAGTCTCAGTTTGTTTGCAGTGCAAATTTCTTTTGCACTGGTGTAAATGCATGGGCGTGCAAATAGGCTGAGTGTAAATTCTGGTTTACTTTTTTTGCTTCAGATTTTAATTTTTCTTATTTGTTTGTGAGAAATAAATAGGAATTAAAATGAAGTAGTCCCCGCTTTATATGAAAGATAATGGAAATGGGAGGAGAGTTTTTTGTTTGGGTGTTGTAGGAAGCAAGATGATTTGGTCCCCACTTTATATGGAGAGAATAGAGGTATGATGATGGTGGTGCAAATTTTGTATCAATTTTTTGGAATTGGGATGCAAAACTTGCACTGCCAGTGAGAATTATCCAAAAAACATTGCAGTGAGTGCAAATGAGCAAAGTACAAATTTTGTACCAGTAGGTGTAACAAATCATAGTTACAATTTACAAACAAACAAATGCAAAACCTAATTGGGTTCAAAATTTGTATTCGGTTCAGATTTGCACTACAAACAAAGAGAGTCTAAGTATTTTGCTTAGAGCTAATAGGTCTTTCAAAACTTATAATTTCTTTTAAAATTCAGGTTTACATATTTTTAAAACCTGCACCTTAATTTTCTTGTGCCTTTCACTTTAAAGCACTGTACCATACTTAAACAATGATTAAAATTTGTATATGGGATATCTTTTCTTTCACTTTTTAATTTTATTACACTTTATAATTTTATTATATGTTGCTAATACTTTTCCCATCAAAAGAATAAAATTCAATTGAATAGATCATAATTCTGTTGGTTTCAGTTTGAGCTAGTACTTTTTTTCTTTCAGAATCCAAGGAAACCATTTTGACAAGATGTACAAGAATCAAAGGACCGTCACCTACTTTGTAAGCTTAGAGTTAATTTACTATTTGTTCTTTTAGAAAATCCGTTAAGGCAATACAATAGATCATCTTGGTGTACTTGATGTAAGCCAAATATTGTCATATTCCTGCAAACTAATGAGCTTCTTCCAATCCACCATGTTTGGTCACAATTGAAGATAATAGATTTGTTGGATTTAGAACATCTTTTTTAGTTAATTTCATAGAGCAAAAGCTGTTGAGTGTTGGGAACTTGAGAATTGAGATCTAATCAAATAGATGCATTGGATTTAGAACACCCCTTCTAGTTGATTTCAAAGAGAAAAAGTTGCTGAATGTTCAGATCTGATCCAAAGAATTTTTGGCCTGGAGTTTGTTGATGACCACATAACCAGCTAGAATTTTGCAGTCTTATTGCCTACACAGGGTCCTCTAGGCCTTTAACATGGGCCCACAATCTAGCCCAAGTCAAACCCTTGACTGGAACCATGCATTGCCAAAGGTCTCCAACCGGATTGGGCTTTTAATGGGCCCGAAGTAGATTAGATATACTTGCATCTGAAATCAGACATGGATACTCTGGTAATATATATCATTTATAAATTAAACTAAAAAACTGACCTGAATATTTTATATTTTTTTGATAGATCCCAAAAATTTTATATTTTATATATCATAATTAAAATGAATTAGAAATAACTTTATTAGACTAGCCCTTAGTAAAAATACAATAATTGGTTTAACTCTATATAGATATGTGCAAACATATAGTGATACTATTGTATTTGGATTGAATCATTTAGGATTGGGATGTATCCATAATTGATCCAATTAAAAAGGATCAATTTCAGATTTCCTTTATAGATTTTTTTTTTTATCAGCAACAAAGAAAGGAATTTGCTCCTTAAACAATTGAAAAGTTAGAACAAGAGGTTGTGGATACAATAAAGGAGCAAAGTAGAATCACATTGCACCACCCTTCTTACATTTGAGCCCAAAACATTTGCTGTCTATTAACCCTTTGTCTGGCCAAACAGTTTGCAGACCTATGTACCCATCTGATTCTTATTGATTCATATTTGCATGTCTTTTGAGAGCCATTTGAACTGTCTTAATTCATTTCTGAAATTCCACATCACATTCTTTTCCTTGAATAACCATCCAACTACCACATTCGAATCCCTCTCAATCATCAACCTTTCAACCCCCATTTCTTTAGCTTTTGTACCCTAAATACTACTACCCGAAGTTCTGCCCTTACTAAATCACCTACTTCTATCGGACCCGGAGACATTGCACATATGGTAGATTTCCTTTATAGAATTGGATTTCAGATTTGAATTAGGACAAACAGATGCAAGCCAGCCTTTATTAGATATCATAAGATATTACTAAGGAATGAGGTTGTATTTGGAGAATTCCAGCATTAGGGGTGCCAGTGGGTCAGGTTAAGTGGTAAACCCACACTGTCTGGCCCCTACTGGGTTAGTGTTGGGTCAGCCTTGGGTTCGGGTTGAGGTGGTCCAATGCTGAACCCAACCCATTGGCATTGCGCCATTGAAATATTAGTATATATAGGTTTGGTTGAGTATAGCTGTAGTGTATATTAGGACAGGTTGGTTGAAGTTCAATATCCCCCCTTCATTTAGGTAGGTTCAGTGAGGTTCGGGTTGGAGTGACTATGGATCAGGTTTGGGTTGAGCTAGAACCATACTGAACCTGATCTATTGACATCCCTATTCAGCATTACAGAGGTTGGATACTCATCCCAAGGGTAAGTAAATTTTGTGTGAAAATGTGAGGGTTGTCTTTCTATTTATCTGACTGTTGTAACTTAATTGGTGCATGGGAAATTTCTCGGTGATTGTAAGTTTCTTGGTCAGTTTCTTTACTAAATTCTGTCAAGTGACTGTTAATGTGCCTTATGCTTCAAGTTCCCTTCTATTATGAGAGTTAAGAATCATGCAATGGTTTTCTTTTCAACAATTAAAATTGATATCAAGAAATTTCTAGTTCCTTGATGGTTTCTTTGTTAAGACTCCAGAGTCCTGACGTCCTTAGTCCATGTGATGGAGAACATTCTATGCCTTTGAAGACCTATTCTATGTGGGAGAAATTCGTTTAACAAGTTCTGACTTAGTAAGATGCCAACTCTTGGAAGTATGCTGATTTGGCCTGCAAGTGTGTTTTTGTCATTTTAATATATTGCTAGTGGGATGTGGTCAATAGAAGTTGTTTGTCTTGTCACTATTTAGTTAAGTTTCTAGTTTTATTTATAGTCACAAGTTTAGTAGATAGAAAACTGCAGAATACAGATGCTCTCTCACTTTTGCACATTGGGTTGTAGTGGCATTATCATAATTACAATGAACAGTGTTCCACGTTTATAAAAAAATGAACAGTGTTCTACACCATATTTGTTGACCTATAAATTATTCCTTTGTCTTTTAGTACTGGAATTAATGATTGATAGAAATCTTGAATGTTCACTTCCTTTGCGTGTATGCTTTATGGAATCATTCCTTTGAAACCTAGGGTGATGTTAGGCCCCTTTGAGCAATTCCCAAGGTTTTTATCTTTCTTTTCTCTAACATCTTCAAGCTTTGACAACTATAGCAGCCATCTATGATCCAACCACAAATCAAGTTATGGAGTGATTCCATTGAAACCCTAGGGTGATGTTACATTTTCTTCAATTTTTCCCACTCTTTCTATCTAAACCCAACTTGTTCTCCTTAGAATTTGTGCCAAACTGTTTAGACTTCATTCCTTATAACTCCAACATAGATAAACTTACAATTTTCAATCTAAAATCTTTCTGGAATTCTAAGATTTCAGATTAGAATGTCAATCAAACTTAACTACCTAATCACTGTAAAATCATTCACCAGTCTTGTCCTCAAATAAATCCCTTAAATTTCAAAACGCTAGAATGCTACTTGACTGTATTTTTATCTTAAATCTCACTTTAGAGCCTATTGCCCTATGTAGTCCTACATTAGCATGATTTCATCAGGAATCCTGATGCTATTGACCGTATTTTTACTTTTAACTTGGTTATGGGTGGCTGTTTCAGTTTTCTGTTATGGGAGTGTATCAATATTTGTAGTATCAAAAGTGAACAAACTTAAGTTAATTTCTTGACAGCAGTCTTGTTCTATAAAATATTACTTCGTGGAAGTAATATTTTTGTATTTTTACTCTATTAATTAATCTAAAATAAGAAAATACATAAATAAACCCAGTTTTATTGTAAACGCTAAATAGCAGAGTTGTTATTTGAACTTCAACCCCCCACTCAGAAATTTATTGGTACGTTACAGTGGGTTTAGAATTTTATAAAAAAAAGAAATATAAGGTGCAAAACAACCCATTTTTTATGCACGGAAATAAGCTAGTCCTTGTTGAGCTTTCATTGCTTAAAGGTTATATAACCTTGAAGACTGCCTGCTTACTATTGTTAGCTTTAGCTTAAAAGGATTCAAAGCAATATTTTCAATGATTTTTCCTTTGTGATGACCCTTTCAAATTTCAAGTTCCCCTTCTGCTGCCAACTTCAAAGTGTTTACAATCTTTGCTCTCTACTCAATTGAGAATTTAGTTTAGACCATTGTTTTGTACGTGCAGCTTATGCATGGGAGTATGTCGAGTGGCCTTGCCTCTGAAGGTGTGGATAGGTGTATGAATTTGACAATCAGATTGCGGCTACAACAATCAGGAGGTGGTTTCATTCAGCCTAGATATATGGAGCCTGATACTTCCCGATGCCTTCTGAAAGGGATGAATATCCTCCTTGCAGATGTTCATGGTTTCAACCAATCCATTACAAGAAAGCTTCTGGTAAACTTGGGATGCCATATAGCAGTTGTAAATTCATGGCATCAATGCTTAGAAACAATTCACATGGGTGGAAACAAGCATCACCTGCTCCTAATAGACCTAGGTATTCTTGAGGAAGATGGAATCGAGATGTTTGCTCGAATAAGAAAACTAAGATTGGAAACTAGTTTGCAGATAGTTGCATTAACATCCAGACCTTTTAGGAATACACGTGGTGTGTGTCTTGGGAATGGGATCCATGGGGTTATTTGTAAACCTGTTATACTGCCGGAGTTGGAAGATGAGCTACAGAGAGTTTTCCGAAGTGCTGGTACTGTCCCCTCCTTTCTGCAATGAGGGTTAACAAGTAACAATAAATCACCCTTTAAAGTTCTGGCATCCTTTCATAGTGAATAGAGTATGAAAATGAATCCGTCTCTCTCTCTCTCTCTCTCTCTCTCTCTCTGTGTGTTAATGTTACAAAAAAAAGATGATAAAACGAAGAAGATAGAGGGTGAATTAGAGGTGTAAAGTGCCGGAGGCAGCCCGTGCAAAGTGGGGGCTGTGTCATCCTCCCCGGTAAAAATTTTGGGGTCGGCCCGGCACAACCCACAGCCCAGGCCTGCGTGGGCCTGTGCCATGCCACGGGCTGGGCTGGCCTGTGGGCCAAGCCTTGTACCAAGTCAGGCCATGGACCAGGCCAAAGTTATTTTTGCCCATTTATTTAAAAAAATTGAAAAAAAACTTGAAGTTTTAATTTTATATGAATTTTAAGGCATACAATTGCTTATAAATACAAGAATTAAATAAATTAGTATAATAAAATTGAAAAATTTTGTTTATTTTATTAATATATTATATAATATAAATTATTATATAATTATAATATATATATTAAAACAATGTGATTAAGAAATTTTCTCATTTTTTTGAATATTTTATTTTTTTTATTCTGTCATTTTTAAGACAATCAATGAAATGCACTTTCTCAATTACCTAAATAATCTCTTAAAATTTCTCCTAAACTATCTCCCCCATTATCCCTTACTTTCCCCAAAATTATCTATAATTCTTATTTATCTTATAAATTAACTCTAATTCATATTTATCTCCAAAGTTGTCTCTAATTTATTTGAGAGTTTCCCTCCAAAATTCTCTAATTCCTATTTATCCTCTCCCTTACTTTTTATCTTTATCTATCTAAAGATAGTTTAGATTAAAAAAATAAAAAATTATTTAAATGTTCTAACAAAATTATATAATAACTTAAAAATATTTATTAAAAACACAAAAAATAATTTTATATTTTTACAAAATATATCATGAAACTATGAACTAACAATTTAAATTATGTTTTTCTGGACTATCAATTTAAATGTTTTTTAAGTATTTAGCAATATGTAATAGATTTAAATAAATAAAATTCAAATAACAAAAGATTTTAAATATTTTATAGAATATTTAAATATTTAATTAACTAAATATTTATCATAATTAGATTTTAAATAGTTAAAATAATGAAATTATGTAATAAATTTAAAAATTTCTTCAAAGTAGAAAAATATTTATAACATAATATTGAAATTAATAATAATTTAACATATTACAAAATTAATAATGAAATTATGTGATAATATTATAAATTATGATTTTATGGATAACTAAATTCAATAAATAATTAATATTTTACACATTATTTAAGTATTTAAACAAATAAATATTTTAAGTAACAAAATATTTAACATAACTAGGTTTTAAATAATTAAAATAAAGAAATTATGTAATAAATTAAAAAAATTCTGAAATTTAGAAAAATAATTATAACATAATATTAAAATTAATAATAATTTAGTATTTTTACATAAAATTATAAATAACTAATTTTAATTATATCAAGTAATAATTAGAAAAAATAACGTAAGCTTTCTGTGATAAATTTGATTACAGATCTCTGAAAATTAGGTGCTACAAGCTAATTTTAGCCGCCGATCTTTCATTGTTTGATTGAAATGTGCTTGACAAAAGAAATGCTGGAAAATATTTTCTATTCCACCTCTGCACCTGCCGGTTTTCTCCTACATGTGACTTTAACATGCTCTACAAGCTTCACTCTCCACAAGTCCTCACTTGTCTAGAATTGCTTTCAACTGGAAAAGCTGCTCTGTGATCACACCGACCATGGTAGGATGCTTACACCTCTATGCCATGGCTCGTGGCTTTTTCAAAATGCCAAGATTTTGGTCTCTTTGGGAGTATCCGGCTTTATCTTTTCAAAGCAAAAACTGGTGGGATACATGAATCCTACTCTACCATTTCGCTTTATTCGGTGCCAATGTGTCGTATCCTTTGTTAAATTATGGGCTTTTCACACTTGATCCATGTTCTTTATGCTTTATCCCTGTCTCTTCCGGATTTTTTTACTTGTGACAAATTACTTCTCACTGGTGCTGCTGTTGATGTTCTTAAATGCTTAAACCGCCAAAGATTCAAATTACTTCTCATTTGTGCCGTTGATGTTCTTAAATGATTAAACCACCAAAAATCCAAATTACTTCTCACTGGTGCCGTTGATGTTCTTAAATGATTAAACCACCAAAAATCCAAATTACTTCTCACTGGTGCTGCTGATGTTCTTAAATGATCAAACCACCAAAAATCCGAACTACTTTCTTTCATTTGATCACATATTGGAGTCACTTTCGGGGAATAGTACAAATGGTATAAATGTAAAAATCTCATTATAAGCTAATATCAATTATTAATAAATTAATTGGAGTTTATCAGAAGAATTAACCCAATTTTCTGAGAGTTTGAAAGGTTTCATCACAGACAAAGTACCTAAAATAGCTGAAATTTCCAAATTTTGAAATCTTGCTTTAGAGAATACATGCGTTAGTAAAGAAGCACAAGTGTAAGTAGTTGCTGAATGATGGTAGTGCTCTCGAGTCATACTAGTAAATATGCACACGCATTGTATGTGGCAAATTAGCAATTTCAGATAACATTAATAATTTTAATATCTTTATTAGAATTATTTAAAAAGTATAAATAATTACAACATGGTGTATGTGCTGGTAGATTTAGATATTATATTTAATTTTTATTATTAATAAAAATACTTATTATTTATCATATTCATTTTTTGTTTAATATGATAAATATATATTATTAGAGATGTACACAAATTTTATAGACATTTTTTCTATATTTTTGTTTTTTTTTTAATTTTTATTATATAATTATGACATCATGTTTTGGCATATTTGACTTGAAAAAAAACATTCTCTTTTTTGGGCAACTTTATATTTTTTCATTCCATTTACATAATTAATTCTAAAAATAATTCTTATTTACCACACCTATTTTTATTTTTTATGTTTCTATCTATTTTAAATTTTTATTATTTAATTATGACAGCATTGGTTAACCCATTTATTCAAATGATTGGACCATTATGGTGCAAGTCAAATAGGTTGGGCTGAATTTAATCTTAACCTAGACCCAACCCTTATGCATTGGACCTAAGGCTTCATACCAAACTCAAGCCTGATTTATCTAATTTGGGCCCAACTTGCATTGAAATTTGATGCACTTGGGTTAGCCTTGGATTTAGTTCTATTAATTAGCAATGACAAAATTTGACACAAAATGTATGTGTATAATTGCATGTAAATGCATGTATGCAAATGTGTGCTATATATGTATTTATGATTGTATTATGTATATATAATATGGCTTGACTTTAGCTACCTAAGAGCTAGGCTTGGGCCCAACCTAAAAAATAAAAAAAAAGCTCAAACTTTTAAGCCTGGGTCTATGCCCAAGTTGAGGACAAAAAATCAAAGTTCACTTTTCTAAAATAATGAGTTGAATCAATTTGAGCTTGATTTAAGCCCACTTAATTTGCCTCCCTATGGACCATTGACCATCAATTAGATGCAAAAATAATTTTCTTTTTATGTTAACTTACTTTTTAATTCTATTTCTACCATTAATAAAAATAACTCTTATCTATCACACCTATTTTTGTTTAATATGATGAATACATAATATGGCCAATTTCTTAAACTACCCTTATATTTTAGTTGATTGACTAACTCTAATCTTACTGTTTACATACTGTATTAGAGTACCCCCTAAGTCTTCTGACAATTAACTAAATCATCATTGACATTAACATCCATTAAAAAATATGAAAATGACTATTTTACCCATTATTCTCCTTCAAATTTTCAAAATGAAACATTAACTTCAGTAGATTCAAACCTCTGTAGTTTGACAACATTAACTGATGGAATCGTGGCTGCAGCTGCCGCCAGCTATGTTCATCGAGAGAACGGAAACCGTGTCCTGAATCTAAACGGACCCTAAAACAGAGTCTATTCTAATTTCGAACCATGGCCCACCAAACAAATTTTGAATCTTGACTGTAGATCATTAGTGTTACCCAACCACAACATACACTTAGCCTAAGCAAATGGATCAACACTACCCTCCGATCTCACTACACTTAATACCAAGAGTGTCTCCTTTGGCAACACTTCTAGAGCACAAGAATGCAACGGGGTTTCTCGAGGTCGGATTGGGCCTCGTGGAATCAATGTCCTTGCGAGGTTTTGGCAGGAGACAAATAGATGATTGTGGCATTTGCAAGACCCCAGTTCGCCACTGTTGACAAATACTGACTCAAGGACAAAGACCCCTCCCAAACTCATTCCATGTAAGAAACCAGTAAGTGATAGTCCCATATCATCTCCTTGAACAATCACAAGTGGCAGTAGTAAGGCATTGTCATCACCTCTCCAGTGGCAAATTAGGCCTTCATTCCCTAGTAAGCTAATGACAAATTCAACCTCTTCTTCTATTCAGGGGAATGCCCAGTTCATCACGGATGAGGAATGTAGCAACTGCCCCGTTGAGTGGTCATTCCATTAACATGCCTCTAATTCTTAGCTTTGTTGTTGATGTTAGGAGAGGGAAGATGGGGGAGAGCCAGATTGTTGATGCACATCCCTTTCTATTTTTCAGAATTTTGTTATAATGAAGACAATCATCCGAATAGAGGTAGAAGGGTATTTTCAAAATTTTTGAAAAAAGTATTGGTCATGTGATGTCACATGTGAAGGAAAGTTAGCGGCAAGGGAGGTTTTAGACAATTGTAAGAAAACTTAGGGGATACTCTAAGATAACATATAAACAATAAAGGTAGAGTTAGTCGATTAGCTAAACCATAAGGGAAGTTTAAGAAATTGGCCCTACATAATATTAGAGATGCACCCAAATGTTTTTTAACAAAATTACTATGCTTTTAATAACTTTTGTGTCTTTATCATTTTTAAAATTTTTAGAATTTATTTATTATATCATGGGTTAATCCATTTGACCTAAAATGTTGAACCATTGACCCACCACTTGAATAGGAAAATGGTTTCGTTTTTGGGTCAATTTTAAATCTTGTATTTCATGTTCATTAAATAAAAATACTTTTATTTAGCATGATTATTGTTGTTTAATATGATAAATAGATAATATTAGATATATGCCTAATTTTTTTATATTTATATTTATATTATTCAACTATGAAAACATTGGTTAATTCGTTTAACATGGATGGTTGAACTATTTACTTGCCACTTAAACAAAAAGGTGGTTTGTTTAATCATTCTCCATGTTGGTATTGAATATAGGTTTTACATTATTTTCTGAGTTGTTCCACATCCCTCCCCACCAGTAATTACAGTAATTACAGCTGTGAATTGGGAATATCTCCCTCATCATTCATGGGGAGATGTTTCCAATACACAGTGGTGGTGTTCTGTGAGTATGGATGTGGGAACAACTTGTGGGTAGTAGATGTAAAGTGGGCTATTTAGGCCTTTAAATTACAAGGTTCAACCTACCTAAAAAATGCTTAAAAGCAATATTTTTTGTCAAAAAAAAAATCCAGAGAGTCAGTTTCATGTTAAGCCACGGGCTCTCCATTGGAACTTTGTTTGGAAGGTCCTTCAATGCAACTCAATCAAAGCTTAAGCGGGGCAATAGCAGCCTCAAGATTCTTCTCGCTCTTCATAGTGATAGCCTTTCTCAATAGATGAAGCGCAGAGGATTGCTGGCATTTTTCAATTAAATAAAAAAATAAAAAATAAAAAAAAACAATGAAAAGGATGGTGAAATCATTCACCTTACACAGGATAGCCCATCATCATCATCATCTCTCTATCTCTCTCTCATTTACGAGTCTCAATGGATCGTGTGCTTTTGGTCTAACTACCTCGCTAAGCAATGACGCAATTATCCATGTATGACATTGACCAAAATGGAACCCTGCCTTCTCTCCTTCCACTCTCATATTTGATTAGAACATGACATAAGAATAGATGCTCATAAGGAGCACTGGAGCCTTCTAATCAATTACTCACAGGCCTTGAGTGAGAACTGAGAAGCCATATTTTCTATTTCTAAGCCCGGAATTCATCACCCAGATATGCGCTTTCAATCTTCATTCATGAAACAGTGAAGTTGAGGAGGAATACAATTATGGACCACATACAATACAAATGAAGTAGCATTGGATTAATTAGTCAACCCCCACCCCCCCACTAGTTAGGATGAAGTTCATCAATTGGTTTAGATCATGGTTAGGCATCCAAATGTACACCAAAACTAATATGAGAAAAAAAAAAAAACAACAAATGTAACCATCACTCCGACGAAATACAAGGGAAATGGGTATTTTAGCAGCTTGGGCCAAGCCATCTTAAATTAGGCCCACCACCTCAAGCCATCCTTATGGTAATGGAGTGGGCCCATTTTATCCTTTTTTTTTTTTTAACGATCAATTTATTCAAAAGTGATATATCATAACAAGGAGCACACTAATTTGGCTGTCTATTGGTATGTCAAAATCAGGACTGTCCCTTTATTTTATTAGTTCAACTGGGTTTTTGTTTTTGTTTTTTTTTTTTCATTAAACATTAACCAGAGAAACATCCAACACCTAAAGGAACTAACAGGAGAACACAGCAAGACCACAACCACAAGACCAACAGACTCAAACAAACAGAGAAACCCAACAGCCAACACTAGGAAACAAACAACAGGACAGAAAAACAGAAAAGAAAAAATACAACCTCCACACTGAAACCAGATTAGTGGCATTTTGGTCATTTGCAAAAGCAAGTGTTGCCTAGAGACATTTTAAATATATTAAGATATACATGAATGAAAGGTATAGAGGAGTTATTTGGCATGTTTTATTTGCCATTTGGCAGACCATCTCAAGTTGTCAAATTACACCTTATTCTATGGCATTAATCATTTTATTAAGGGATTGTTTGACAAGTCTTTCTAAATAGATTTTTTGACATTCCAACGGATCAAAACAGATATATTAAAAAGTTTTTGGGGTCTTGTCTTTCAAGGTCAAGACTATTTGATAAGTATCTTGGATAGTGAGCTGTTAGAAACAGATTAGAGAAGGCTATTTGAAGTACAGAAAGGACCAAAAGCTTCATTTGAAGCCTTTCGATCTTTTGTTACTTCAACTTTGATTGTCAAACAAAAAAAAAAATCGGTCTTCCAAACTTTGAAAAGCCCAAAAGACTTTATAGGAATACTTGCCAAACACCCAATAAGGCTGAGTTTGGAAGGAATACAAATGCAAATATGTAAAGTGCAAAACCTTATATTTTGTATTATTTTTGTATGTATTTACCCCATACATATTTGTATTTGTAATCTTTCCAAACTGAGCCTAAGTTAGCTTAACAAAATAATCACTGTTTCTAGTACATTTAAGGGAGAGGGAGATAAAAAAAAAAAAAAAAAAGTGGCCGGTGAGAGCAGAGCATGAAGAGGAAGGTTTGTCAATTTGGAAAACAAGAAAATGGACATGGTGGCCATGTCCCACTCCCATTCATCCCTTATGCTCAGTTTGGAAAGAGCATAAATGCAAATATGTACAGTACAATATGATGGAGGACGATTTGACCCAACCTATGAAATGGTGACACATGGACATTGACTCAGCACGAGCGACAGTTCAGCGTTGTAGCCTGGTACGACCAAGTGACGGGCCCACGAAGCAGCTCGCTACATTGTAGCTCACGAAAGAAGCTCGCCGCAACGTGAGCCCCGAGTTCCCCAAGCTACCTTTGAAAAGATACTCCGAGGCAACTTTAGCTCGCGAGCTAAAGTTATTTGCTTGTCCGAGCTCCCAAGCAGACAAGTCATCCTAAGGACCAATCCTACTAAAGGTAGTCCTGGAGTATTCCAAACTCGCTACAAGATAGCTCGCGAATGAGCCGCATGAGCGCTCCTCAGGAAGCTTCTGACTGACTGACCGTACCGGTCAAACTGCGCCATATCCCTTACTAATGGTGCAGTCCCAGTCCTTTCAACAGTCTGCATCCACGTCTCTCAGCAGGCAAAGGCATGCATTCCACTTTGAAGACGTGTCATTCACCCGGGCGAGACGTACGCCACAACAGCCACCTGTGCAGCCCTGGCAGGTAACAGCTATGGCAAGAGCACAGTGGCGGTTATGCCCAACCTGACGTGAATGTCCCTATAAATGCCCTCAGGGCAGAAGAGAAGCTTCTTCTCAAAACGTCTAATCTCTTGAGTATAGTGAGAACGCGCTATCTGCACTCTTAGCCTTCGTCTCCTTTTTGCTTCTCCTACAGAGTACTAACTTAGGCATCGGAGTATCCCCACCGGGTAAAGTCCCCGGGGATTCTTCTTCTTCCTCTTCTCAGGTACCTTCCAGGAGCCACGTGAGTGCCAGATAGGAGTGGCCGGATCGCGTTACATCATTTGGCATTGTCTATGGGAAACGCTTCAAAAAGCTTTCCTCTAACTTTCACATCTTTTTACTCTCCAAAAACTCAACACTCACGGCGTCCTCAAGCAATATCGGACAAAGCACGGAGATGAACAACTCTAGAGAACAGCGCGGGCTAGGTCCCATCGTTAAGAGGAGCACTTTTCTCGCCAAGGAAAGGCCCCCCGGAACCCTGCAAGGAGCCAGGCCTCCTCTCGCAGCAGACAGGAAAGACCGGCCACTCCAACCTCGCCATGGGCGGTCAGGTCAAAAGGATTCCAGCTCGCCAAGTTCACATCATCTCAGCCCTCCAAGCCCGATACCCCATTCTTAGAGAACCGATTCGAGATTCTAGTCATAGGCTCTAAGCAGGATCCCTCTATCCGCAATCATCACTAGCGACCCGAGCTACTTCCTGCACACGCCATCCCAGACAGCACAGAGGTGAGCAGTACAAATGTCGAGCCCGCCAAGAAACTGAGACGACGACGCCGAGCTTTTCGGTCTGCCACCCACGACCTGTCCAAGCTCGGAGGCAAAGAAGAAGTAAGCTCGGGCGAAGTCAAGGCTCTAATCCTTTCAGTTCAATCCCCTATCTCCCGAGCACCTAGCAGTCCCAATGCCTAAAGACTTCAAGCTCCCCCTCTCTTAACAAGTACGACGGGTCGTTCGACCCAAATGATCACGTAGATGCCTTCCAATGGCAGATGCACCTGGCAAGAGCCAGCAAGTCGTGCATGTGCATGGCCTTCTCCACCACTTTTAGAGGAGCAGCCCATACGTGGTACCGGAACTTGGCACCTGGGTCGATAAGAAGTTGGGCGTAGTTTGCACAAGCCTTCACGTCCCACTTCATCACCAGCAAGCGATGTTCGCAAACTGAAGAGAGTCTCCTCAACATAGTGCAAAGAAAGGGAGAGTCCATCCGGAGCTACATCAAGCGGTTCAACGATGCTTGTATGGAGATATCGCGCCTAGACCCCGTCGTACGCCTTTCAACATCCAAGAAAGGAGTGACGCATAAGGAGTTCAAGTGGCACATGGTCGTCAACCAACCAACGACCATAACCGAATTCCTTAAGCTCGCGAACAGGTTTATAGCCACCGAGGAAGAGATCAACTGGAAGGGTGAAGGAGCACCCGAAAAGAGGAAAAGGCAAGGAGAGCCTTCCAGTCAGGGGGACAACCGAAAGAAAAAAGATGTAGCTCGTGGGGCAAAGCCAGGTCAGTTGTTACGAGCTTCAGTAGTGGACCGAACTGACTACACCCCACTGAACGCGAAGCGGATCGAAATCCTGATGGCGATCAAGGACGCCCCGTATGTGAAATGGTCACTTCGTTTGAGGGGGAATCCCAATGAAAGAAATAAGCATTTGTACTATAGTTTCCATAAAGATCACGGTCACAGTACCAAGAGTTATAAAAACCTCCGCGACAAGATTGAGAGCTCATCTGTCACGGATATTTAAGAAATTTGGTACATAATAATAATATTAATAGTAATAATAAAGCAGGTCGGCAAGGGGAGCACGGTAAGGATGCTCCTGAGCCCAACAGCACACTGGCCGAACAGCCACAAAGGCAGCCTCCGGAAGAGAGGCCGATTCGGGGGACCATCCACGTGATAGTGGGAGGCTCAATCATCATGGGTTGTACATCAGCAGCAGGTCAGACGTCAGTTCGTGAAGCCGCCCGGGAAGAGCATAATCCTCCAAAGGGCCGAAAACAGAAGAGCCAATTTTCTTCACAGAAGATGACGCGCGAGGGGTCCACTACCCCACGATGACACACTTGTAATAAAGCTGATGATCAACGACTTCGAGGTCAGGCGCGAACTCGTCGACTCGGGTAGCTCGACCAACATCCTGCAGAGAAGCGACCTGAAGTCTGCGGACACTCCTTTGGTGGGCTTCAGCGGAGAAGAAGTCTGGCCCCTTGGGAAAATAACAGTACCTGAGAAAGTCGGCACATGGCCTTGCGTGGTTAGATTTAGACACGATTTCCTAGTGGTCGCGACCCCCTCCCCCTACAATGCTATAATAGGTCGGCCGATCACCCATGTCCTACGGGCAGTGGTCTCCACTTACCATTTGGCTATAAAGTTCCCAACAGACTTTGGTGTGGGGGTAGTGTGGGGCGACCAGCTCGAGTCCCACAAGTGCTACGTCACCGCTCTGAAGGGAAAGACCAAGGTGGCCAACGACCTCGAATTGGAGCGGCCTACGGAGCAAAGCGAGGAACGAGTCATGCCCATGGAAGAAACAGTCGCAACCCGACCTCAACAGCTGACCCGGCTCGGACACTTCAGATCGGTGCTTCCATCCAGGAACCTCTACGATCCGAACTGATAAGCTTCTTACTCCAAAATTTAGATATTTTTGCATGGTCCACAGTAGAGATGCCCGGTATAGACCCCGACCTTATAACTCATAAGCCGAATATTGATCCTATAGTTAGGCCTGTTAGACAGAAGAAACGCAACCTAGCCCCGGAGTGGTGGAAAGCGGTCGACGAGGAGGTCGAGAAGCTCCTCGCAGCTAACTTCATAAGAAAAGTCCACTACCCTAGTTGGGTAGCCAACCCCGTCTTGGTAAAGAAGGCCAACGGCAAGTGGCGCATGTGCGTCGACTACACTGACCTAAATCGGGCTTGCCCAAAAGACTACTTTCCACTCCCCATAATTGACCGCTTAGTGGACACGACCTCAGGGCACGAGTTGCTAAGTTTCTTGGATGCCTATTCGGGCTATAACCAAATCAAGATGGACCCGTCGGATGAAGAAAAGGTTGCCTTCATCACGGAGTTCGGTCTATACTGTTAAAAGGTTAAGCCCTTCGGGTTGAAAAACGCAAGGAAAACCTTTCAAAGGCTTGTAAATAAGTTGTTTGCGCCACTAATTGGCAGAAAAGTAGAATGCTATGTAGATGACATGGTCGTCAAAACTCAATTTTCACATGAATTAATACAAGACTTGCATCCTAATTTTGAAATTTTGCGTAAGTTTAATATGAGACTGAACCCAAACAAGTGTGTATTCGGTGTGACCTCAGGCAAGTTCCTAGGATACATCGTTAACCGACACAGCATTGAGGCCAACCCGGACAAAATTAAGGCCATCTTAGATATGAGACAACCCCGGAAGTTGAAGGAGGTTCAGAGGTTGAATGGCCGCATAGCCGCCTAGAGCCGCTTCATGTCCAAATCGGCGGACCACTGTCTGTCGTTCTTTAAGGCAATCAAAAGCAAAGGGTTCGAATGGACCCAAGACTGTCAGCTCGCATTTGGAGAGCTCAAGAAATACCTCGCTAGTGTGCCGATCTTAACCCAGCCCAAGGAGGGTGATATTTTAGAATTGTACCTCTCGGCAAGCGACGAAGTGGTCAGTTCGGTACTAATAAAAGAAGTAGATCAGGTTCAGCGACCCATCTATTATGTTAGTAAAGTATTGCAGGGAACAGAGACGAGATACCCAGAGATAGAAAAGTTGGCATACGCACTGGTAATTGTAGCTCGGAAGCTCCGCCCGTACTTCCAGGCTCACACTATTATCGTTCTCACCGATAAGCCTCTGAGGCAAGTTTTACTTAAGCCCGAGGTCTCTGGTCGGTTGATGAAGTGGGCCGTTGAGCTCAGCGAGCACGACCTCCAGTACAAGCCGCGAACTGCCATTAAGGCCCAAGCCTTATCAGATTTCATAGCCGAATGCACATTCAGCTCTGAAGTCCCCAGGCCAATTGAGCATGAGGCTCCCAGCTCGGGTGAGCCCGAAGCTCCGAGGTCGGTCGAGTCCGAACCCCATGAGGTAGCAGCTAGTGTGGCATCTCTCCTAGTTCGGCCAAGCGCGAGCTGGGATGAGGAGCCTCGGATCCTTCATGTAGATGGCTCCTCGAACCAACAAGGTAGCGAAGTCAGAATAGTTCTACACGGCCCAAGTGGCACGAAACTAGAGTACGCGATACGCTTCGAGTTTGCAACATCTAACAATGAAGCTGAGTACGAGGCATTGATAGCTAGACTAGCCCTAGCCAGAGAAGTAAAAGCAAAGCACATCGTTATCTGTAGTGACTCCCAGCTCGTGGTCAACCAGGTCACCGGTGAGTATGAAGCTTGCGAGCCAACTATGATAGCTTACTTAGCCAAAGTCAGAGAGGCCCTGTTCAACTTCTAGTCACACTTTGTCAGGCAAATCCCAAGGTCGGAGAACACTGAGGTTGATGCCCTGTCCAGATTAGGCAGCGCCAGCGACATCACCATGAGGACCGTGTACATAGAGGACTTGCATCGGCCTAGCATTCTCGAGGGGGCAGAGGAGGTCGCTCCCGTCGTTCAAGCAGAGCCGAGCTGGATTGACCCGCTCACGAGCTTCCTGCTACACGGGACCCTCCCTGTAGATCGCAATGCAGCCAGAAGGGTCCAGTGCCAGGCAGCCAAATATGTCATGATAGACAAACGGCTATACCAGAGATCTTACACACTCCCCTACCTACGTTGCTTGCGACCTACCGAAGTTGAGCTCGTACTCCACGACACTCATGAGGGATTGTGCGGCGGACACTTGGGGGGCAAGGCCCTTGCTCAGAAGACACTTTGATAGGGGTATTATTGGCCAACAATGAAGGTAGACTCTATTGAGCTTGTTAAAAAATGCGACAAATGCTAGAAACACGCCAATATTCACCACCAACCTGCCGCCGATCTCAAGTATCTCACCAGCCCATGGAATGGTATCGATCTACTCGGGCCATTCCCGCCAGTAATGGGTGGGAGGAAGTTCTTAGTAGTACCAGTGGACTACTTAACCAAGTGGGTAGAAGTTGAACCCCTTGTAACGATCACAGCCCGGAATGTCCAAAACTTCTTTTGGAAGAACATCGTGTACCGCTTCAGGTTACCTCATGCATTGATTTCTGACAACGGCAAGCAGTTCGAGGACATCAAATTCCAAGATTGGTGCCAAGACATGGGAATCCGATAGAATTTTACTTCAGTCGCACACCCTCAAGCAAACGGTCAAGCAGAAGTCATGAACAGAGCCATCCTCCGTGGACTGAAGGCACAACTAGACCGGGCTAAAGGGTTGTGGGCAGACGAGTTACCTAGCGTCCATTGGGCCTACCGGGCCACGGAAAAGACCGCCACAGGAGAAACACCCTTCAACCTTACCTATGGTATCGAAGCAGTTATCCCTATAGAGATTGAAGTCCCTACGCTGTGACTAGAAGCATACAGTGATCAGACGAATGAAGATGAGCTTCGTACCAACCTCGATCTACTCGACGAAGTAAGGGACCTCGCGTATATCAGGACTACAACCTACCAATAGAGAGTAGCTCGGTACTATAACGCCAGGGTCAAGAAGCGGAACCTCCACGTTGGCGACCTGGTTCTTCGAAAGGTTATGGTACCTGATCCCGGTGCTGGCAAGCTTGGGTCTAACTAGGAAGGACCTTACCGAGTGAAATGAGTACTTGGGGAAGGAACGTACAAGCTCGAGACCCTCGAAGGAAAACAAGTACCTCTGGCATGGAATATTGTCAACTTAAGACAATATTATCTGTAGCAACTGAGTAGGCCACGAGCCACTCCCAAAGCCTAAGGGCCGAAATGGCGAGCTAACACGATCTTGGCGCAATAAGATCCAGTCGCCTTTGAGGCACGAATGAACTTCAAAGTGAACTATAAGTCACTCCCAGAGCCTAAGGGCCAAAATGCCGAGCTAACACGATCTCGGCGCAATCAGACCCAGTTGTCTTCATGACATGGGCGAACTTCAAGTGAGGAGTGTAAGCAGCTCGGGCTTAAACCCCACCAAGCATAGCTTGTTCTAGTACGATGATCGAACTAGAGAATAACCGACGAGCATATAGTTCAGGCACACGTGGTAATCACTTTGTCGTGCACCATAAAGATGCCTTAAATGATTTAAGGAACAGTTCAAGATACCGATTATCAAGGAGTCCTACTTCGGGTATGTAGCTCTAATAGCTTGGGTGTTGAGATCGCCTTAGCAAAGACAAAGAGAGCACATCATACTTAAAAGAAAAAAGGGAGAACTTTCATTATCATTTCAAAAAATCCGGTTTATGGCACCCGGAAGCCACCAGAAGTCCAGAGAAACACCACCTCAGGGATCCGCCTCCTCATCCTCTGGGGAGTCAAGCTCCTCTTCCTCTGCTTGGTCCGCCATCTCAGGAGACAGACTCTTCATAGTGATGCCGTCGATGTTGAGCCCGGAGAACTTCTTTCGAACTAGCCACCGGTAGAGCTTAAACCCAGAGCGGTATGAATTCGAACCATATTTCACCTGGAGGTCGTGGTATTCCTGGGAGTCTTTAAAATCCCAGACTGCTTTCTCTCGTTCAGCCTCCACCATCTGATCAAAGTTTCGAGTCCGATCTAGAAGAGTAGACTCCAAGTCCCACACCTATTGCCTGAGGAGCTCCCTCTCCGTCGCCATCCTCGATGACTCCTCCCTGTAACGCGTGCTCTCTTCAGAAAGTCAGGCTATTTGAGCCTCCTGGTCATGGACGAGCAGCTCTTGAGACTCGTTCCCCTTGCGAGTGTGATGGAGCTCGCCCCGGATCTGGTTGAGCACACCTTGGATCTTCTTGCTAGCAGCCCACTGGTCGAGGGCATCGACGCGATGGACGCGCGTCTGGAGAGCCATGGCATGGATGGTGGAATTCACCTGCCGACAGAAGAGAAGATCAGAGGACAATGGAAAGGAGAAAAATGAGAGAAGAAAAAGGCAAGAAGTCACTTACCACCATGCAGTGGGCGGAGGCGAACGCAGCGAGGTCCTCGGGCTCCATATTCCCCCAGTGAGCGACCTCGTCATTACTAATCGCTTTCCGACTCCTTCGGCGAGCCATGAGGTAGTCAATCACCCCTTCCCAGTTTCCCACTGGGAACCAGGGGTAAGGGCATGGCTGGAGGGGGTTACAAGGAGCCTCCCCCTACTGAGGGAGCCCGTCCCCTCCGAAACCAACCCCACTAGTTCCCTCGGGTGGGGGTGCCAGAATCTCAGGCGGAGGGAAGGATAAAACCGGCTAGGTAGACCTGAACTCGGTACCTCCCGAGGGGGGAGTCCACTTGGGGCGCATCCTCTTCCCTTGGCGCCTCTGGTTGCTCGAGAGAAGGCGGCACGAATCAGTACTAGACATGATGGCTGCCAAAATGAACATCAGTGTTAATTCAGTAAGAATGAAATATATGCACACAAATGTGAGTACGATGTCGTTACAAAAGCCACATGACCTAAAAAGACAGCCTACCCGGGCTCAGGCCGGCCTGCACGAGCTTCTCCTCGGCTAAGTAGTCCGAGCAAAGGAAGCCTACTAATGCCCAGGACAGCATCATTTTTTGAGTTTCGGGGTCCAGCTCGGCCCCGGGGTCCTGGATGGCGCCCCTCCAAGCAGTCGGGAAGGGCCACCCCTCAGGATTGTGGACCACAAAGTAATCCCGCTTTCAGGCGGGAATCTTATTCGGCAGCTCGTACAAGAGCTTATAGCCGCGACGAGGTGAGAGGTAGTAAAAGCGCCTCTCCGGAGGAACCCCAGGAGCAGCATTTTTTATACAAATGATAGAGGCAAAAATATCAAGGTCCAAAGAAAGACAGTACTCGTAACACAAAGATATAGTCCCAACCATGTTTCGAATGGCGTTGGGATGAAGCTAGTCAATGGTGACGTTAAAGTGATTTATCACCTCCACTATCAAGGGGTGCAGAGGGAGACGCAAGCCAGCCTCGAGCTGTTCCTGGAAGATTACTATGTCATTGGGACTATGCTCCCAAGGGAAGTTGTCAGTAGGGAGGCTGTAGACCAGGTCCCCAGGGAGATGAAAGTAGTGGATTAGAGACCTGAGTCTCTCCGCTGTCATGGAGGAAGGGCCAAAAGTGTTAGGCTCCCTCCCCTAGAAGTAGATGCTAGATCGCCGGAGGCCTCCCGAGCCTTCGGGATCTGCTCCCAGGCTCCCCCCGAGCTCGAGAGAGCATTGTCGTTCTGACTATTGCCCCAGTGGTAGGTGTGGTATGGGTACCCAGACATGGCTGACAACGATTGGGACTCACCAGAAGAGACGGAACGAAGCAAACTAAGGAATTCGGGTAGACTAGATGAAGTGCGCGACCTCAGAATCCGAAAACATCAAGATGGCATGGGAGAAAATGAGGCCCAGGAGGCCCCCCTATTTATAGTCTCCACCCTTCCAAATTGACAGCCCGGATCAAAGCAGATCCAACGGCCCGCGGGTGCCCTGACCACACGCCTTCTGAAAACCGAAGGCGATTGGTGGCATGTCCTCCATAATTAAGGTAATCACGGCCGCATGACGTTCGGAGTTAAAAGCCACTTCAACAAATTTTCGGAATCCGAAAAGTGAGGAAAGTCAGAACTCTTGATTCCCGTGAACGCATTTAATGTGGGCAGACAATCGAGTTTGAATTTCAGTCAAATCAGTCCATCACGCTTCATAAACTCCCTGCACTAAGACAATACCCTTAGCCCGAGGAGTGGGGGGCAATTGATGGAGGACGATTTGACCCAACCTATGAAACGGAGACACATGGACACTAACCCAACACGAGCGACAGTTCAGCATTGTAGCCTGGTACGACCAAGTGGCTGGCCCATGAAGCAGCTCGCTACATTGTAGCTCACGAAAGAAGCTCGCCGCAATGCGAGCCCCGGGTTCCTCGAGCTACCTTTGAAGAGATACTCCGAGGCAACTTTAGCTCGTGAGCTAAAGATATTTGCTCGTCCGAGCTCCCAAGCAGACAAGTCATCCCAAGGACCAATCCTACTAAGGGTAGTCCTGGAGTGTTCCAAGCTCGCTACAAGATAGCTCGCGAATGAGATGCATGAGCGCTCCTAAGGAAGCTTCTGACTGACTGACCGTACCGGTCAGACTGCGCCATATCCCTTACTGACGGTGTAGTCCTAGTCCTTTCAACAGTCTGCATCCACGTCTCTCAACAGGCAAAGGCATGCCTTCCACTTCGGAGACGTGTCATTCACTCGGGTGAGACGTACGCCATAATGGCCACCTACGCAGCCCTGGCAAGTAACAGCTGTGGTAGGAGCCCAATGGCGGTTATGCTCGACCTGACGTGAATGCCCCTATAAAAGCCCTCACAGCAGAAGAGAAGCTTCTTCTTGAAATGTCTAATCTCTTGAGTATAGTGAGAACGCACTATCTGCACTCTTAGCCTTCGTCTCCTTTTTGCTTCTCCTACAGAGTACTAACTTAGGCATCGGAGTATCCCCACCGGGTAAACTCCTCGAAGATTCTTCTTCTTCCTCGTCTCAGGTACCTTCCAGGAGCCACGTGAGTACCAGCTAGGAGTGGCCGGATCGCGCTACATCACAATACATACAAAATAATACAAAATTTAAGGTTTTGCACTCTATATATTTACATTTATACTCCTTTCAAATTGAGCTTTACGAGCAAATATCCATTAGGCTCTAATTTGAACTGAAAACAAATGTGCACCCAATTTAGTTTTGCATATGTTTATTTGTGCCCCTACTTAAAATAAAATTTGTACTTTCTATCCCATTTGCACTCGCTGGTGGTGCAAATTTTGTATCCCTTAAACTGATACAAGCTAATCCTCCTCCTACCTCCATTCTCTTTTATAAAAAGATGAGGATTACATTTCTGTCATCCTAATTGCACTCCCATGCATTTAAATCAATGCAAATAAAATTTGCAGTGCAAACAAACTGAGCGCAAATTTAGATAGCCCTTACCCATATTAATTTTGGTCTCTTACCCTTAGATCCGATTCTTACTAAGATAAATTAATCATCCTAAGCGACTTTGTACAAAGGCTGATCGAGCTGGGCCGCTTTTGGGGGGTGAATTGTCATGCTTTTTACAACATTTGCGTTTCCTAAAAGGATTGTTATTACAAGTTCAACTTTGGGTGCACAGTCCGGTGATTCATTCAAGATTGATTTTGTGCAAAAGGGACCGGACCGCCCAAAATTAAAACAAATTGCAAATTAAGGATGAGTGTCAACTGTCAAGGCCCAAAAGACATCTGTTAGTGTTAGTGAATGGTCTAATGACCATCTATAGCATTTTCACTGAAGACCTACCTTGCTTTGTCAGAGTAGCTAGACAACAAAAAGTAAAAAATGCTTTGGTGTAAAGCAAAGATCGATCTTTTCTCCTTCGTTAATGATGGCAGATGTTGCCCCGCCTTTTGACACGAATTCATGTCAAGGGCACCTGTGTCTTTTTACAGTGTGGTGGTTTGGTAATTACGCCATCTTACATTGTTCATGCATGTAAAGGCAGTGGTAACAAGTAACAACACATCTCTAAACAAGTTGCTATTTACATTGTTCCAAAAGATTTCAATTTGTTTGCTAAATTTCATTTGCAGTGATGTAACTGGACAAACCGTAAATCAGGGTTAGAGAGGTGAGGGAGTTTGGGTGAGTGCCAGCTGGGCTTAGCACCTATGTTAAGGGTTCTAGTCTGGGTCTTAGGCGGCTAGGCCTGACCGGACCCCAGCCTGAAATATAATCCCAGGCCTGGGTCATGCTAGGCCGGATTTTGGGCCTAAATATCAAATTAAATTTTATAAATATACATAATATTTTATATCATATGAAATATATAAAATGTTTATATACATAATATATATAAAACACACATACAGGCAGAATGCTAAAAAGCAATTCCAAAATAGCTATTCCATAATTCTTTGTTTTTTTTTTTTGTGTGTCTTTTGAGTTTTGAGTGGAGAAATAAGCAGAAGATATTAAGTTGAAATAGTATCACAAGTCATACTTTGCAATTGCAATTGTAGACTTGGAATAGGAAATTTGACAAGGGATGCTTGCAACTATGCAATTACATAGTTGAGTTCTGATAGGAGAATGCCTTTTCAACAAGTTAATAGCCAAATCCCACCTTGATAATTGATATACAATATAAGGTAGGTAAGCTACTCCATACAAATCCGAATCCACTTTTCAGCCCAGCCGGTTAGAAAGTTCCGCCATGACTTGGGGGGTTATCTTGGCCGGGCTGGGGCCGCTGGGCTTGGCCCGGGGCCCTATGGTATTGTAGGACTAATAGTCTAGGTCCGGACTTGCGCTTCACTTTACATACAAAAAATATTAAATATATCATCATCTCAGCCCTGTGGCCTTGTTCCAACTCCCAACTATATTATTATCCCCAAAAAAAAACACCCAAGCCCAACTATATATAATTATATATAATATGAATTTTTAAAGTGTAAAACTTCATATTTTATATTATTTTACATGTATTTAAATTTTGCATATTTGTTTCTCTCTTTATTCATTAGTTAACTAAAAGCCGAAAGCGTCACGAATTATACAGGATACTCCTAACCAGAATTTGTTGGTCTCTGACGTCCGTATTTTTTGGTAGATGTCTTTTTGTTACGGTTCAAAGTAGGCTTAGCCTTACCTAAGCTTGGCATAGAATTACCCCCGTAACATTTTGTCTCCATTGAATCACCGTGTTCCTATTCCCTAACAAACCTGGTGGCCAACTAAATCGTTTTCCAATTTCCAGCGCCCGATTCTTTCTTGGAAATTGGAACCCCCTCACAGTCACTGTCACGGTCACAGAACATAATATTAGAACCAAATTTAATTTCTCGTGTAATGTGGAACATAACATTGTAATTAATATATCATTATAACGTCGATATTTGGTCTGGCCTCACGTCAAGACGACCACTTCAAAAACATTAGTCTCTGTTTGTTTTTTGTTTGGGGGAAGGGTGGGTTACTGGCATTTAAAAACCATCTAAGTAATATATGTTTTGGGATTCACAATTTTACACGCCGCAAACATGTTTGACTGGGCTGGGACTAACATTGTAGGGACTGGGACTGGCCAAAAACTGTTGTTCCCGGGCCAGCTAGATCGGTTTCAGACTTTTAGTTAAAAAGTATTCTCCTTGTTTAATTAAAAATAAAAATGCAATATTTATCAGATCGATCCAGAGTCTTCGGAATGATCATTTTAGTTGAGGCCCAGTCCCTACCATTGGCCATTGAGTCGGCCAAAGCAGGAGACACGTTGTGATTGGCATATGTTGGGACCAGCCTCGCATTCTCCACTTAGATTATGGGCAATGGTTTGGGTTTGGGTGTCAAAACCCCTAAAGCAGTCTAGAGCCCGGCTCGTGCTTGCCCCACCCATTTGGCATTGCATGGGCCCAACAGGTTGATTTATACTTGGCCTGAATTGGGCTTAGTTTTTTTTTTTTTGTTTAATAAAGCAGAAAATGCTAATAAGTAATAACCAAAAATTGGCAAACGAAGAATAGATGTAATGTGGCTCTGACTGTCAAATGCTAGTAAGTAATAAATGGTATTTAGATTTAATTGTTGTGATTTGTATGGAATACTGAATCGAATCTCAACTCACGGTCCCAACAAACCATTGCAGTCATACATTATATACATCTGTATGAAAATAGGAGATATTTCTAATATACGGCTGTAATGAATTGGGATCTCCAACCAATAAAACACGTTTCTAACCCCTACTAACATGATCTTACACCGCATAAGGGGTGTTACTTTTATGGTAGGTCTGTCTCATGGTTAGATGGAGATCGACTTCAGCACTCATTATAAGATCGTATTCACACAGCTTACACAGCGTTTCACAGCCGTCCATTAAAAATATTTTTACATTTGTATGATTTTTTCATAGGGAGATATTCCCAATGCAATACTGAAAGGGACTGTCGAACAGCATGAACACAGCCTTGTGACTGTGTTAGATGATGGGACTGGATCTGAATTTATATAAATTTATATAAAATTAAAATATTAAATTTATTAACTATAAACTTATATAATTAATAATTATATATATATATATATTTATTTATTTATACATAATTAATTTATATATAAAATAACATTTTTTAGTCTGATCAGATGTGATATCGGGGTCCAGACTTTGGAGTCGATTGACAGCCATACTCTCACGGTCTCAGTCTCACCAAAAGGTTCATAAATGTGTACATGTATGTCGTAGTCGTATAATTGAAGAAAACACCCGCATGACTATGATTAGGGATGTGAATGGATTGGATCCGATACAGTTCTTGCCGAGCCTGAATCTGACCTGAAATTACTCCACCTTTAATCTGGCCTGACCCGACTAAATGAGATAGGATACTATTTCATCACATTATTCAATACATCGAAAATCCAATGTCCCACAAATAGTAATATTATACTTCTTGTTATTATTCAATACATCGAGTTTAGTACAGGTCAACTCAACCCAAATCGATATTCAAAAACCCAATACAAAACCCAATTAAGACTGATCTAACCGAGCAATAGGGTCAGGTCAAGTCGGATTTATCACTTTGCCTTATCCACAGCCAGGGTCAGGGCAAAAGATCATCCAAGCCCTAAGTCTTATTTGGTGAGTCTTTCCATATGGGTTATTAGCTGTTTATAAATTTAGTAGTTCGTATTTTGGTCTTTTTTTTTATTTGATTAAAAAAATCTAGGCCTATTATAATATGAAAAGATTAATTTTTTTGGATGATGTTTCAAAGTTTAAAAGTAGAGAGAATTTTAGGGTTGACAACAGAGCCTTTACTATTAAGCTGTAGAAAGTCCGTAGTCTTCAGTCTTTGTCACGTCCAATAGCATCTCAGTTCTAAGCCTAACAACTTTTATATTTTTTTTCTTCTTTGTTTTGCTTTCTTATAAAAACAGGAAATCGTTTTTGTTTTACAGAGATTATCTCCGAAAATAGAAGTTGGTCAAATTCATACCAAATGGTTGATTATATCCAACTTTGTCTTGTCCCATTCTTTCTCCATTTTACTTGCATATAATATGTATTCATGAAATTGAAAATGGCGGTTTATTTTGCTTCTAAGTTTTAGTTATCAATATAATCTCTTTCTGGAATTTCTATGTTTTGATGTGAAATGTTTGCACGCTGTTCATCACCAAATAGAGAAAACTTTAGTTGGTAAGGCATCGTTAAGAATCTTCAGTAGTTGGGTTGAGGATTCTTTCCAGTTTCCACACGAGACCGGATCTGCTCATTCACACCTAGTGCCTCATATGCATATCCTATCATGTATTGGGAACATCTTCCATGCTTATTAGTTATTATTCATGGGAGATGTTCTCAATGCATGGTGGATGTGCTTGTGAGGCACCCATTTTTGAGGAGCAGATATTGTCACTTTCCACACATGCATAAAACACGTTAAAGGTGAAAAACAACTGATTTAAGTTTGGTAAGCTTTACTGAAATAATTTAGGATTCATTTGGTGTGTCTTTTTGTGTGGTATTTTGGTTGTTTACAAGCCGGGAAGACCGATTTTCGGTTTATTCCTGTTTGGTTCATGGAAGATCTAGTCGCCAAAAGCTGGAGTGCCGAAAAGATGCATGATGCGACCATTTCTGGTCACATACCAACTTTTTTTGTGATGTATCAATTTTTGGCTAAGTATTCCGTCATTTGACCTGCTCCCAGGTGGCTTGTGACTCAAAGGATGATGGAGTTCCCTGGTGGCTAACTGCCTGGTGGTTAGCTACTTGTTGGCGAACTCCCTGGTGGTGAGCTACTTGGTGACAAGATATCTAGTAGTGAGCTACTTGGTGACGAGCTCCCTAATAGTGAGCCACCTTCATGAGCTGCTGAGTGCGCTACCATGGTGGCGAGCTCCCTGGTGTAATGCAACCTGACTGCCCTCTACATGAGATGATCTGCTCCTCTTTGTAGACGACGGGAGTCGAGGAACCTACGAGAACTGAATCAGAGGACCCGAGGATGCTTACCCGGCGGGGCCACTCCGATGGCTAAGTTAGCACTCTGATAGTAGAGAGCTTGAAGTTATATTAGAGAAATGAGAGAGCTAGAGAGCAGGGGTTACCTCCATTTTTCATCCCCTTTCCCCTCTAGGGGGTCGGAGTTCTTATATAGCAGTGTCTTGACAAATCTGACATAACCACCTCTAATTCTCTATCGCAGTCGTTACTTGACAGGGCTGAGTTGGTGGGCACAGGTAACCGTTGAAGGGTACGACCTTGTCAGACAAGGGACACCTCTCAAGGCTGACAGACACGATGAGAGACGTGAGCGCATGTCTCCAGATTTGGCAGGTATGGTTGTCTGGTAGGAAATCTTCTTGCGATATGCCGATCTGCTCTGCAACGAGCTAACTTGCGTCGGGCTGTCGGTAATGTGCCGAGGTGCTTCTACCCAAGGCAGGTCTTGGTGGCCTAATAAGAGGTGAGCTACAGGTAAGTGCCGAGTTGCCCCTAAGTGGCGAGCTCTTTGTAAGACGCCAGGTTGCCTATGGAGTGGCCAGCTGCCTGTGGCAAGCTGCCTGTAAGTGGCGAACTGCCCATAGCTAGCTCAAGCTATCTAGTTGTCAAGAGGCTACACTTAGTTGGCATGAGGTGTCAGGTGTCATAATTTCACTGGAGGGCCAAATCCGCCCTCATCAATGCAAAAAGCCCATTTTGGGCTGATTTCGGGAAGCTCCAAATGACACTTTTTTGCATCTTTCGTGTTTTATTCTCGTGTAGAAAGACATATATCTGCCAACCTAGCTTTGGGCTGCTCAAATCTTCATGCAAAAGTTCAATACTTATTTTGATTGTCAGAACTACTAAAAATTTTTTCTAAAAAAACTTGCCAAACAGATCCTTAATGTTTAAATAGATTTTCAGGTATCTTATAATTTATTTACTTTGAGTCACAGAATTTCTTTCTGGTGCCCATAAGGTCAAGTCTGTGGGGACATCTTTTATATACGGAAGCAGGTTTCCTGTCTTTCCATTCATGCATGCTTTAATATGGTTGTCTATAGTTTGATTTTGATTTAATAAATTGAAAATAATTTAATAAAAACCAGCCTTCCACCAATGGTCATAAATCCATTTGCAAACCCATATTTATTTGCATTACATCTATTTAGAAACACCTAATTCATTTGATGAAATGGTCTAGTGTTCTGTCACCTTCATTATAATTAAATAAGATATCAAGCCTGTTCTTGACAATATTAATACTATGCTTGCAGTTACATGAATTTGACCTTGCACCTCTCTTTTTGGAAAGATGCCAAGTTACCATTCCAAGCCTGCAATTCTAGGAAAACTCTTGTTTAAGATAAAGACGCTTGACTATGATATGGAAAAATTTTATAACCAGTCAACCGTTATAGATTTTCCTTAGGAGGATTTTGATTGGTCAAAGCTCGTTTAGTATCATACCTTCTTAGCATCATAGATTTTTATTAGCATGTAATCAATTGTAACTTTTTTGTATACAATTTGAACCCATTTGCTCTGCTACTTCTAAAGCATTTCAAAAATATAAAAAGAGAACATGTGTGTGTGTGAGAGAGAGAGAGAGAATTCGGGCATTTTGAGGATAAAATCCTGCTTTGTAGAAATAGCTTCTTTCAATAAGAAAATTTTAGCAATTCCCGTCCTTATAACCCTACGTAATACTTATCTACATTGTTCAAAGAATCAGATTGGACCAGCCAAACTGATCAGAAAACCATGAACTAGTCTTGTCAATTGATTTGGCCAGGCTCTAAATGCTAGGAGTGCAATTTGGGTGGGCCCAATCTAAGCCCGAACCGATCCAGCTCGAAGTTTTACATGGACTGGCCTTAGATTTTTGGTCTTCATCTGAGTTGGGCCCAAGAGTTCAGACGTTTTTTATTTTTCAGGTTGGGCTCTGGCCTAGCCTTTAGGTAGCCTTAACACGGCCTGAGCTTCACTATATGCATACATGCATATATAGATATACATAGATGTCTATATATTTGCATAAATACATATATACATGTATAGTTATAGAATGAGTTCATTGAACAATCCAAACCCAAATCGAGCCCGAGCCCAACTCATTGCATCAAATTCCAATGTAGGCTCGGCTCAGGTTAGGAAGGTTGGGCTTGACCTCAGGCTTTGTTTGGTCTTAGGCTTTAGACTCAAATCTTAGGTTGGCCCTAAGTTGACCATAAACCCAGCCCAATCCACCTGACTTGCACCCCTATTAAAAAAACCAGGATAATAAAAACTGATCAAAATTAACCAACCAGCTGATATAATATTGGAGAACCGGTGAATTGATCCGAGTTTCAAAATATCTTTATTTTTGCATTTATTTTTCTTATATACAAACTTATGAGGGCCATAATTTTGCAGTTGATTGTCTTATTAGAGTGATCTATTTTTTTTATATATATTGGGCAATATTTTGTAATCTATGCATTTCAAGGTGACTTACCCCATTATTTTTGCCAAAAACACCTTTTGGGGCTTCAAATCTTAATTTTCAGTATAAAAAAAATACATATGCATTTATATGTAGTATAATTATATGTGTTGAGCCCGCATGCATTGGTGGGAGCTTCAAGGACTAACCCGCGGCGCAGAAGAAAAAGCGATTCATCCAAGGTCCAGTTATCTAACCATTGCTTACCCAAGCTGACCTCTGTCATTTATTTTAATATCTCTACTTGGAATTTAAATTTTAAAGCTCACATTTCCTCTACAAGCTCTTATTGGTTTGTCTTTTAGGCTCTGTTTGGGAAGAGGGTAAATGCAAAAGTTAGGCTGGTTTTATGGTCATTTGCACCCATGGTTGTTTGGTTGGAAGAAAACAATCTGACAATGCAAATTTGCTGGTGTTTGGAAGATTTTTGCATTGCAAATTTAGAGAATGGGTCCCACCATATATGTATATTTGGTTGTATTCCCATAAACGAACCGTCTTAGCTAGGATATGTGGTGAACCGTTTGAACTAGACTTGACCATATTTTTCGGTTTTCCAACTTAACATAGCGTTTGAACTGTAATACATGGTAAGTATTAATCTTTGCACCAGAATTCCAATTTAAGTAGGCAAAGTGTTCCCACGAGAAAAATTGTTGAATGATAATACCTTGCTATTGTGTAGTTGTATAGCTATTCAACATGCTAGCATGTTAATAGTATGTTAACAACCTGCTATTAGCCCGCCACTAAAGCTGTTCTCTTACCTATTTAACATGCACATATACAATTCTATACACCCTTTTAAACACCTACTAAAATCCACACATATATACCTGCTAGAAACCTATTAACAAATCATTTATTTATATATATCCTACTAGTTGGCACTTATCTAACCTGCTCTTCACAATATAATCCCTCCCAAGTGTTGATCCAATAAAAACACCTACCAAGTAACAGTTGTTTCACCGTATGAACAATCATATTTCTATCATTTCTATATATTCACTGATATAATCAAACCCATCATTGTATTATGTCTAAGCCAATGGATCTAAATAAAACCTCAATGAATTTGAATTATTGGTATCCAATAGTTTAAAGTGACCTACATGTGGATTCAACCCCACATTGGCAAAAATTGTATCCTTGTTAAACTAGAAAAAGGATAATGTCGTCATGTTCATAATGTCATCTCATACTTGTACTTGGAGAGGAAAATTAAGATAGTTTAGTTAAATGTAGCAAAGATGAATGCAATGGTTTACTCACCACCTCATGTCCATTATTATTATCAATTGATGCATCATTACAGCACCGACGATACATTTGCCCTGCTTCTGACCAGCTAGAGTATGAGCAATAAGAATTGCTCTTATAGCCACATATCTGTGCCTGACACTCCAGCCATGATTCATACACCCTCGGCTTTCATTTTTTCAAGACCACATAATTTTTTTTCATCTTATATGCAATTATATTTTAAACATTTCTCAAAATGTGTCATTGATCATAAAAAAAACTTTAAATATGTGCAACAAAATTATAATCAAGCGGCATGTTAATAACATTCAAAGTCAGGAAGGGTAGTAGTAAGCTTATTCATGGGGAATTGGTTTTTGTCCTCATAGAAGATAAAATGAGGGAAAATATATTATGGTTTTGGTACCTTATAGAGAAGACAAAACACTGCACCACTAGGAAGTATTTCTGAGCTAAAAAGAATGTGTCCAAGTAGTCAATAATGAGTTGATGGCTCACAAAACAATAAAGAAATAAAACACTTTTGGCAAGTTGAAGCAAAATATATATAGAGAGAGAGAGAGAGAAAGAGAAATAAAAAGTATCACCTATTTATTCAAAAAATCAAAGAGTCCTCTATGTGAGGACCTCTTGTTCAATATAAATTTGTAATCCTTATAGCCAACCTTGCCCGAAACCCAACATTCAAAAAAATCTCTCTCTTGCACACTCGGAACAACCCATTATAGTAAAAAATGATTGAAAACAACAAAAAAAAAATGGAGTAAGCATGGAACTAAACCAAAGGAAGTGTAATGGGATAAAAAAACATGAATTTTTCATAATATTGTCATCCACCAAAAAAAAAACCTTCATGTGCCAATCAAAGGCTACATTTATTTTAAATCATATAATAGAAGAACATATGAAACCAACATATGGAGAACATGCAAGAGTCAGAGGCTATGTATCTTCGAGTATCAAGAATCAACTGTTTACTAGGTGGAAGAATGAATGAGAACTATGTCGAGCCCTATTGCCTGTAAAACAAACAAAAAAAAAAAACAACCCTTTCAAATACTATGAAATACGGTGACGATATGATGTCTTTGGTCTTTCCATCACCGGTGAATCTCCATGGGGAGGACATAGAACATACCCGAGATGTTCTAAGGTCTTCAGAATAGCCGACACCGTATGTCGATGTCAAGTCCGTGGGAGCTCGAACAGCAGTTCTCCGTTTCCGTTGTCGGAGGTTGAGACGATGATAGGTAGACGTTGAAAAGTAACTGTTGCTGTGGTGTTCCTCGACAAGAAGATGTGATTAAGAGAGAAAATCAGTGTTCTATTAGAACACAAATTTACTTTGTTTTTGTTGATGTGCATTTACACCCCCAAATTGAGAAAAATACTGACAAGATTACATATTTCCCTCGATTTCAGCTTTACTAAATGGCAGAAAAATTGACCCGGGGTGCATATTTCCATCGAACCGGGCTTCACCCTCTTCCCAAACGGAGCCTTAGTGTATGATAACGTAAAGACATATATATTATTTAGAGGTAAAATATTCATCCTGACATATCATTGAGCAATTAAAGAGCTTGCTTTCTAATTAATTGCTTATTCACTAGAAGACAAACCAATTGGCAATTCAATTCAATTCAGTTGCTATCAAACCGCCCCTAAAAATCCTGTACTCGACATCGGTCTTTTCGAGTGGTTGACGAGAATGCACTTGCACACCCGAGAGAGAGAGATGAGAAATTCGAGCAGTTGAGATTTGATAAAGGAAGATGGTTATTTTCCATTTTTTGGTAACAATGGATGAGAATTTACCAGTTGGACAGGGCGGAGGCAGGCCATAGTTAGACTAGTTCTTACAACCATGCATGGGAGCTGCTGTGACCTTACAGAGGCAATTAGATGAATCAGTTGATCTAATTTTAAGGCTATGTTCCATAAATTGGCCCACCCGGCCCCCCATATTTGTTTATCCACACCTACAGGGCTACAATTCCTGAGTTTAAGTAATATTTCTGCTACCAAGTACCAACCCAAAATAAAAGACAATAAACAAATGGACTCGACTCGAATATAGTTGGTTCCACATGAATGAAGAAGAGTAGAGTAGCCCTTGTTGAATTTTAATTTAAATGAAGTAATGGCGTACCAACATGGCTTTAATCTCTACCGTCAAACTTACTATTCTTCTTTTCTCTTTCTAGCTCAGAGGAGAGACAGAGAGACAGACGCGTACAAGTCTCATTTGACCAAACTTTTGGACATTGTATTGTGAAAATAACAGACGACATGTTGTTGCTTCTCTTGCATTTTTAATTAGAGTTGATGTTTGGGCCCCGTTATTTGTTATTTTGTGCTGTGCTGTTGCCTTATGCCCACCGCCCAGAAGATGAGGATTCGGGACCTAGCAGCTACTGTGACCTATTAACTGCTAACAGATTATTTTGGATAGACCTGAAGCCAAATGTTGACGATGATGATGATGATAATGAGATTATTTCATAAATTCAAAAATAGACTTGTATATATTTACTTGATGAGCATTTGGGTTATTTAATTTCCAGTTCCACTCTCAACGGCCAGCACGTAAAAGGATGGAACCAAGGCCCACAGGGTGGGTTTGTACAAATCCTATGAATCAAGATAAGAGATTCCAATCCAATAATTCAAATAACGACTGATGCATTGCTTTGTCTTCTTGAGTTTTATAGCTAGCAGTGCCCAGTGGTCCACACTCCACACCAAACCAAACCCAGTCCTAAAAATAAATAAAGGAAAAAATAAAAAAGTCAACTGATTGGTTGGCGAACAATCAACTTTATTAGTCCTCGTAACAGCCCCTGAGAGGGTGGACTCTTGTTGCCAAACAAGGTTAATTAAGATTGTAAGTTATCAATTGGATGCATGAGCAAATGCTTGTACAGCGAAGCATAATAATACACTCTCTAGTCTCTACTTTTTTTAATAATAATATAAATATAATATGTGCTCCTTTATGTCTATGTCTATGAATGCGTGGGGATACATCATACATATGATGAGACACAAAGCAAGAGAGAAACTAGCTAGCTAGAAAGAGAAGAAGAAAGAACTACCATAACTTGGGTAGTATGGGGATTCCGAGACTCGTAGAAAAGTTTAGGGCCCCTCCATCTTGCCACGTGTCTCATAAACTCCACCAGTAATTGGGTTGAGGACCATACCACGGATTAAGAAATCGGACCCAAAGGCCAAAACGATCCCATGTGCGTATTAAAATGTAGATCCCCTCTTCCTATGTCAACAACCCATGTGCTTTGATATGTTCAAAGGTGGTAGTATTGTTATTTATCATATGGCCCATGGACCGCTACGCTACATGAACCACCCACCATGTGGATGGGCTATATAAATTAATACTCTCTCCCTCTTCTTTCTTTTCCTTTACCTACGAGTCTACGACTATGAATGGACATAAGCGATGATGGGATATGCTTAATTTGCTTCGTTTAGATCGAACTTGGGCCAATTGGCACTTATGAAGTGAATGTCCAATCCATCATTTTCACTCTCACTCTCATAAGTGTCTAGTGTCTTGCTTGCTGGGCTCACAGCTCCCATTGCTCTCTTTATTTTATAAATTGGACCCAAGCCCGCAAAGACATTGCCCCCATGTCAAAACTCAGATTCAAAAGGTTAGGTTTTGACCATTAATCTCTGCTTCAGCTGCACTATGTCTCTTGCTCACTAAACTCATTTCATTTAAATATCCAACTATTAAAACAGTAATTAAGCATGTATTTGGCCCTACCAGTGCAACTTGCTACCCACTGAATGATGGGCCATGATCCTCTTAGAATAAGACACGTGGCAATCAGTAGAGCTAGCGTCCGATTAGTCAACAGATCATATTGCACCAAAAGAGATAGAGGTAAAAAAATTTTCACCACTCTTATCTGCAACAAACCGTCTAAAACTAGTCACCTGGCAGCATGATGGAATTGAGAGAGAGAGAGAGAGAGAGAGAGAGAGAGAGAGAGAGAGAGAGAGAGAGAGAGAGAGGGCGGGGGGGCTCAATATATAAATAAGTGCGCCAAATAAACAAATGTAAAAGGGGATAAACATGTTAAATGGTGTTTGGGGCTCCACTTAAGCTTCCACCAGTAGTGTTTGGGCTTTGGAACAAAAGACATTTGATAACACATAATTTTGCGGTGGATTAAGCTTCGGAAGCATGACTACTTTGCTTTAGCTTTTTTATCGTTGGCTGTTGCGTTTGCTGGCAGACATCAATTGTAACCATTCAAGGGATTAAGCTAATCAGATAACCCACCATCCCACCTCTACCGTTGGTAGTGAATGATGATCCTATGAACACCCTCTCATTCAGAAACCATTCACACTGGCGTGTTGCCACTCACTGGCTTCAAAATTCAGAGAGGTCCAATGATTGATAAACATTAAGAGTGCTCATGGTTTACTCAATCTCTTATTGGATCACACAACTCAAAATTCAAAAATAACAAATAACAATGAATGAGTAGATATCAACTAAGCCACTAATTAAACCAGCTGATGTCAGGCTGCTGGTTTTGAGTATTAATGGGAGAAACTGGCCAAATTTCGACTGCAGTTACGACCTACTACGTCTCTACATTTATGTAAGTGGATACAAGTCAAGACTGAGGTGATACATTCTTCATGCTGAGAAGATAAGTAGAAATGCAAATCAATCAAAGAAGAAAAAAAAAAAAAAAAAACTGTTGCTCGATTAAATTTACTGTTAGATACATCAAAAATTGGAAGTCAGATTAATGGCATTAAAGGAAGAAACCTGCATTATTAGAAAGAGTTGATGTGCGATCTAGTGCTTTCTGATGTTTAAGTCAGTGAAGAGTATTTAAAAGCTAGAAAGTGTGAATGTTAAATCGCACATACCTTCTCTATTCAATGAGGTGCAAAGGTTGCGTGGGCCTCATGTAGCACATTCGAGATCACTAGCCCATCTCGTTCGGAGGTGGTTTTACACCCGGAGTTGGATTCGGCATTAAGTGATAGAACTTATCCAGTTGCCTCCGAAGTAGGCGGGGTGGGAGTCAGCTCCATCAATGGGGCAATGTGATCCTAAAGGGTTTGAAGACGATAGTCCACTCACGATGGGGTCGGCCACCACGTCATGCAAGTCGCCATTGCGCTTCAGCTAGGTCGATAGCGAGAGGTTGCCCCCGATGCCAAGGTCTTTAGCTTGATCCTAAGATGGTTGCTTTATCCTGTACTGACCGATTTGATTCTATGATGGTCGACCTAGTCCTGAGATGGCCAACCTGATCAAGTACTGACCGATCTGATCCTGTGGTGGCCAACCTAATCCTGGACCGAGGTGCCTACAGACCAGCCTTACTTAAGTGGAATCGAGAATCCGAGATGTTAAGCAACAATTCAGGACCACCACGTGGCACAATGGCCAAATCGCTCCTCATCAAAGAGCCAATGCCAAAACTGCACAAAACTTCAAAACCTGTGAATTGGGTGTCATACCAAGTACTCTAAATCTCCGGAGAGAACAATATGGAGAATTTAAAATAAAGTAGTTTTACTAAGTTTTGATAAGGATTTCTTGGGGGATATAATTAGATTATGGTGGAAATTGAGTTGACAATTGAGAGAACAGCTAGCTAATTATTGAAGTTCCCAAATTGTGAGAGAATGTTCTTCAAACTAGCCGATTTCATTTTAGAGCCTTTTTTATTATTATTATTTTTTGCGGATTTCAAAATACTGATTGATCGAGGAACTTTTCATAGTCACCACACCACAGATAGTTCTGCTGGATGAGGAATACCGAATACGAAACTGGTTAGTAGGGGATAACTTTCTGTCTACTTCTCTCCCCGAGGACCCAGGTTGAGTTTGAAAGAAGAAAGGAACACTCAGCAAGCTGTTCAAACTACGGAATTTGAACAGTGAATACAGTAAAGCTGTAGCTGTGAAAAATATATCAGCTAAAGATGCGGAAGCACACATGATACCTGTGCTGCTTTTGTTTAATTAGAAGAGAAAAATGTTTAACTTGTGCGAATACATATACATGGAACTTTACCGACAACGATCCAAAGTCCACACCAGAATTCAGAGGGTGCTTTTGAAGAAGTAATAGGGCCCAGGTCCCAGAAGGGATGTCTCATGAAGCTACCCTGAAAATAATTTCTCTGGAGCTTTTTACTTGATTGTTCTGACTTGTGAGTTAAAATTCTTCGAAACAAATGTTTTTTCTTTTCAAGGAAAAAAGGGGTAGTACTCGTTGGATGAAGGATCTATATATGAGAATGATTTTGGTCGTAGAACCTAGAATTGTCCAATTTGGGTACTGCCCCAGTCGCACCACCGCTTGCACGCACAACTTAGTGGCCTAAAAATGGAATCTCTCTTAAGCCCTATCCACATGGAACCTCTCCCTTTCGGTTTGCACTCTTAAAAGCCACCCCCAATCAATCATTAAAAATGTATCACTCAAACAATATTCTGGATGTTGCTTGCTTGTGTAGAACCTTGGATGCGTTCTATTTTTAGTCCTCTCAGTTTTAGAATTCTCTTCGTTTATTTTCCTAAGATAAAATGGGTTTCTAGCTAGCTAGCTATGGGGAATGGTGGGATCATCGACTCTTAAGTGTGGGTCTCTCTGTTTCTTCTTATACAGAAAGAGAGAAATTAGAACTTGCACACATAAAAAGTTGATAATTGGGTGCAATGATAATGAAAAACGATTGAATTGACTCTAAAATCTATATACACCAAACAAAAATCTATATTTGTTAATAAACTATTCAACATCAAATAAAAATTCTAAATATAATAACGAAGATCAAAATGTTTGTCTCAAAGAAATCAGATACACGGGGAGAAAGAACAATAGGATGGGTCTATATATGTTTTGTTTTAGTTAGGTGATAAGATTTTTGGCCACGATTTGATCTCTGGCTCTGCCCGGTCAAGCACATATACAGAAGACCAATAGAACAAATTCTCGATCCCCCCAAAAAAGACAGAAAAGAAAAGGATAGTTTAAAGTTTAAACAGAATAAAAAAATGAAACCTATTTCAATCGAACAACTAAATAAAGCTTTTGATGAGAAGGGTGGGTGTATACATCGGCTGCTAGTTGATACAATTTTCAGTCATTAAATTATGTATGTATGTGTCAATTGTCATCCATTCATGAAAATCTACTGAAGTTATAGCTTCCAAATTTGCTTAAATGGCTTTGAGTGTGAAAAAAGCGATAAACGGCAAGCCGACCCAGTTGTCGTAGCACAAGGCCTTGTGATCAGTTGAGACCATACTGCATAATAAATCTGAGATGCCAATTCTTTCTTGGCCGATCTGAAATCTGATCAGTCACAATGAGTGGGTTCAGAGAGATTTCCGGGTCAACCCAGAGGTTCTTACAAAAAAAAAAATTCCCATGTTAGTACTTAGTACTATTACTTAAGTAAACGCATTAATGGTAATCAACCAGGTCCCCGGGAGGAAGAGAGAGAGAACAAGGAAATGAACAGGGAAGGGTTGGCTCCGGTGGGGTCAGAGAGAGCTAGTTATTAGTAATATTATATTATCTTCTCCGACTTTGGCATTCGATACCATGTCGGGACTCGGGACAGTGACGTGTTCCCACTTCCTCACTTTCTCACGCGCACGTTACCCCACACTACGTCTCCAACACTGCGATACAATACATAATAATGTACTCACATTTCCTTATTGTAATTTATTAGAGTTGTCTTTCACGGACAAGTAAGAAAGAGAGGTAAGGACAGAAGGACAGAAACCAGGAATCCAACAAAACCAGACACGCCAAAACCGCCAATCTGAATTCTGAGCTATCACAAGCACACCCAGTCACCACCCACCGCTTTATCTATTCAAAGACTAAGAAGACAGGTAGATATATGGATAGATAGATCGCTAGATATAATACTCATAATAGAAAGATAAGATGCTAGAGAGAGAGAGAGGTGATGGAGCTATGACGATGATAACTGTCTCCTCCCATCACTGATCTGCTGATGATTTGCAGGTTCTTGTTCCTCAAACATATACACGGAGATCGATTTTGCATCGTACGCCAGGTAGTGCTCGATTAGTTATCGTACTCTCTGAGCCAGAAACGCTGAAAAACCCATCTCTCCATCCTCTTGTGTACTTGCCGTATCTGTTCAGGCAAGCAAAGCCTCCTCTTTTCTGTTCAGTTTAGATACAAAAGAAAAAGGGAAAGAAAGTGGTCTCAGTACAAACATACATACCACAACAACAGCAGCAGCAAAAGTCGTTACCATATATATTTTATACACGCCTAGAGAGAGAAGAGGGGCGAGGGGGGAGGGGGGACACTGGGACAGAGATCTATTTCAGTAAAGCAGGTGCAACAGTGGGGCTTGGGCTTCAGTCTTTTAAGTTGGGGTGAATGAAGTGCAAGCAAACCTTAACTGATTCCTACGATTTCAGGTGGTATGATGTGAGATAGTTGCATTTCTTTGGATTTTCAGGAGCTGGCCTGGAGTGGCTCTATATTTTTATCTTTTTCGATCCTTTTCTTTGGATCTCATCAGCCTCCAATTGGAAATCTATCGGTTAGGGTTTCATGCAAAAGTAAAAAATAAAAGAAGACGCATGTGGGTAAAAGAGGTTCAGATTCCTTCAATATCATGGTTTGCCGCTTGGTAGAGCTGTTGGAAGAAAACTAGCTTTGGTGCCAGACAAGAGATAAGGTCTTTGGACTTTATCTGCTGCAGTGGGAGAGGAGAGGGAGAGCTTGGTTTTTCTTCATCATCAAGTTCTCGCATCAAAACAAGAAATAGAACAAATTAACAGACTCTCCATATTCTGAGTTGGGTAACTGGATCTCCCAGTTGGTCTCAATCCACGACAGGGTTGAGACTCAGTTTTGGTGCATTAAACATCCAATCGACAAAAAAAAAAAAAAAAAGCCAACCAAAGTCCAGGACTAGGCGGAGAGGGTTTATTGTCTTCTCCAAGATTTCTTTCCCCCTTCTTCGTGTATTTCACGGCATTATTCCCTCCTATCAGGCTGCAAGTGTTTCTTCCAAGAAGTAGCCCTGGCAAATCGGTGGTGGGCAGGAAATGTGGCGTTGGGAGGGGTCGATCCTGTGTCATCGACCCCTTCCCTTCACCTCCGAAACACAGACGATGAGCATGGTGGATTAGGGCGACTAGGTCCTAGGAGAGAGCAGGAGCTTATGGACCCCACTACTACCACCAATAGCAGCGGCAGCAACAGTAATGCCAATCCTAACGCTTCCAACCACAACGCCGATGAGGATGACAGCAAGGACAACGACAGAGACGCAGAAGACCAGAACGTCGGCCATGAGGTTATCGAAGCTGGTACTGGCCGCAGACCTCGTGGCCGCCCACCGGGATCGAAGAACAAGGCCAAACCCCCTATAATCATAACTCGAGAGAGCCCGAATGCGCTGCGGAGCCACGTTCTGGAGATCAGTAGCGGTAGCGACGTTGCTGAGAGCATCGCCACATTCGCTCGGCGCCGGCAGCGTGGGGTCTGTGTTCTAAGCGGCAGCGGTATCGTCACCAATGTTACTCTCCGTCAACCTGCAGCACCGGGCGCAGTTGTCTCCCTTCATGGACGCTTCGAGATACTCTCGCTCTCCGGGGCCTTTATGCCCGCACCGTCACCGCCCGGTGCGACCGGGCTGACCGTCTACTTGGCTGGCGGGCAAGGGCAGGTGGTGGGTGGTAGTGTCGTGGGTGCGCTCGTGGCGTCTGGACCGGTGATGGTGATTGCAGCGACGTTCACGAATGCGACGTACGAGCGGCTGCCAATCGAAGACGAACCAGCAGGAGAGGGAATTCAATTACAGCAATCGTCAGGGGTAAATTCGGGAAGTACTGGTATTTCTGCATCTCAGCCTCACACTCTACCCGATTCGTCTTCCATGCCCATCTATAATCTCCCGCCAAATCTGCTCCCCAACGGACAGATGCCGCATGATGTGTTCTGGGCTCCTCGTCCACCTCCTTCCTATTAAAACCAGAAGCACTGATAACGTAACAAAATTGGAAGTGGAAAAGGCGAGAAAGCTAGCAAGCAGAGAGTGAGAGAGCTCCTCTTCTTCTTTATCATCATCTTCGTATTAATTTTCTGTCTCTTCTTTTTCATTTGTGTTTTCTGAATGGTTTTGTTAGCGTTGTTATTTTAGTGTCCTTGTATCATAGCAAGCAAGGTCGACAATTTTTTCTTAGTTCTTCCTTTCTTTTCTGTGAATCTGATATGTTCTGAGTAGGCTTATTCTCCTGTGCACTTTTCTGGGTTGCTTTGTTTCTGTTCTCTAATCTTCTCAGATGGTGGAAAGAATTGATTCAATTTTGTAGAAAAAAAAATAAAAATAAAAAAAAAGGTCAAGAAATGACATTGGAGCCTCTAAATCCATTTGGGTTTTCCTTTGCAAAGACAAAAGAACCTCTTCTTCTCAACCTCGAAGAGTCAAGTCTGGTCTGGTCTGGTGAGTAAACCGAACATTATTATATAAATTTAAACAATACATTTACTAACTCTTAATGGTGGGAGGGAGGTCCCTGAGTCCCTGCCCCTGAGAGGCCAGAGCTGAGAAAGCTTAGTTAAGACTGGAGATTTTAAGTTTAATTGGAGACTGTGGACTTTCGGGAGGGAGAGATCGTCATTGGTTTTCGTTAAAGAAGTTAAGGCAAAGCAGCTGTAGCACCGATTTGACATTCCCGAGTTTTGACCGGCTTAAGTTATTAATGTTATTTTTATCTTTGTGTTATCGAATCGATTGAATAAATGCACAAGGTAGACGTAGGACCTCGAAGGCTTGAACAATGAACAGTACTTAAACATCTAATCTAACAAACACGAAACGAAATGAAACTAATACTAATAGTTTATCTGGAACCTTCTACTGGAGGATAGTTCCGGGTGCTTTAATTCTTTGAATAATCTTGGTTTATTGGGGGTGGCTGGCTGCGAGAAGCAGAAGGGGGGGTGGGGGGGCCGGGCGGAGGGGAGTGTTTGTAAGTGATCAATGTGACCTGCGTACATCTGGATGGTTCCACAAATGGGTCATTTCCATACAAGTTGGTTTGGGGTCTTTTAGACTTTGTTGGGTCCTTAGAGTACATGCTTTCACATCAAAGTATGCTTTCAACCTGCCGTTAAGACTTTGATAGGCTCTATTTTTGAAAAAACCACACAACTCCTGTCAATGGTAACGTCTTGTCTCTTCCTTCTTGAAGGGTTGAACCTAGCTAGCTGGATAAAGCCCCTATCTCTCTCTCTCTCTCTCTTGATGGAAACATTTTTCTTAGATGCTCAAGCAAGTATGAACACTTATTTTTACCAAAAAAAAAAAGTACAGAAATTAACTTTTACCCAAGAAAAAAGCAAGTATAAATGCTGACCTCGCGCTATTTTAATGGCCATCCATTTCCATTTCTACTCTTTATATTATCTTTTCTGCTTTTGTAGATGTTACCTGCTCTTGATAAGTTGATTTTATGAACATTTTTTCTTAATTAGACACTCACCTTATTAGTCTGCACACTTAAATAAATGAACAAATATTCTTAGTTTCACTCAACAAATATTTACCTAGGACTCTTAATAAGAACCCAAACACAATAATAATAATAATAATAATAATAATAATAATAATAATATATTGTTATTATTATTATTATTAACTAAATCAAAATATTTAATTTGTCATTCATTTTAAGATTGAGTTTACTGTTAAGTGATCAATGCATTGCATTGCAACCCCACAATGTCACAGGATAATAATAATAATAATAATAATAATAATAATAATAATAATAATATAATAATAATAATATATTGTTATTATTATTATTATTATTATTAACTAAATCAAAATATTTAATTTTTCATTCATTTTAAGATTAAGTTTACTATTAAGTGATCAATGCATTGCATTGCAACCCCACAATGTCACAGGTCAAATCCAACTGACTTCCCAATAATATAGAATTCTGAATCATGACATTATGTGTATTCAGTTACAGTCATTATATTTTTTTTCTTTATTATTTTGTTTTCTGATTACAGTTTTTATATGATCGTATTATAATTGAAAATTTATATGCTCCATGCATGATATATAACTTTGGCAACTTCTTCGGAATTCATGTTTGGATTCATGGTCTTCTGTCATCATCCTCATTGATACTTGAATGTCATGGCATAGTATTTGTGATTATCTTGTCATCAACAAACATTATTATAAGATCATGTCTCCTCATAAAAAGAATGCATACCAAGTTGGTAAACCCAAACAACCTATTAGCACTATGTGCAACAGTATGTCAAACAAAAACCCCCATGCTTATGCATGATTTTGGGGCCTCAATGTGTTGGAATCTTAAACTGATTTATATCAAGTTTTTTGGTAATGTGACCATCAGAATTCAGAAGCTGTAGTAAAGATTGAAAACTTGCTCTTTATACACAGTTGAACTATGTAATTCTTGACCTAACACAGGTTCCATATGAATATGCAGTTGGTGGATGAAGTGTCAAATTTAGGGTGGATAATGGGCTAACCCATTATAAAATACTTTAAGGTGTCAAATTCAGGAATAGGGATAATTTTATTCAAATTTGAGCAGTATATATGAGTTATTTTACAGTTATAGGGGTTGAGTGTATAACATCTTTTAATATTATTCTTACTTCTTTAGATTCTACCATGATTGTTGGATTTTGGAATTTGTATTCCATCAATCTAGGTATTTCTCATCCTTGTTTCACACCCTCAGACTAGCTAGTGAAGGAACATGAACACCCAGTCCTCAAGTGTAGATCAGGAAAGACTTTCCTTTCATGAGGTTAATTAGCAGCTTAACATTTTTTAGGTTTTCTGTTTAAAAAGAATATAACTTGTTCCATCAATGCAAGGATGTGCAATATTTTTTTTTTCTAAAGAGGTATAGATAACTAGGTGATTGTTTACATATGATCATGTATTGGAATTCTGCTTATGCATTTGATTGTAGCACTGCTTTCCCACTTTGTCTTGAATTAAATGCAGACATGTGGAAAGGTTGGAAAGAATGGATTTTTCAAGGGTACATCAATTTCACAAAGAAATATGAATTTCAGTGAGTTCAAATGTGATTGACAACATAACTCACAATTATGCTGTTTTTCTTGTTTGAACAACTATCAGTTGCTTCTTAGTGATCATAAGATGCATTGGGATTCAAAGTAAGCATAATCCATTAGTTGATAACTTGTATCTAGGACCCACCCAAATTTGTGTTGGAGAATGGTGATTTCACTCACCCTTTACAGACTTTTACACTTCATAAATTTCGAAATGGCAAGGATATGAACTATGGAGTGAAGGCACTGAAAAACAAAGTTAATTATGAGTAATTCAGGCATAAATGTAAAATGTGTAGACATGTATAAAAAAACTCTAATTATACTTGAATTGTAAAAAGACTGGAAATGCAACAGTGCCTTTTGTTTCTCATAACAGTAGAGAATGAAACAGATTGAACTTGATCGATGTATTTATTTATCATTAAATGGTTCTACTGGAACATGGTGTAACTGTTACATGGCCGGGAAACTAGTAGAAGAGATCAAAATCCTTCATCATAAATCATCCAGCACAAACTTATTAACAAAATCAGAAAAAGATTGCCATCATCACTTGATGCTATCATTAACTATTACTATTTAAAATAAATGATCATTATGAATAGATTGTGTAGGATTGGCCTTGTTGAAATGAATCGACTGTGAAACAATTAGGAGTTCATTGCTTAGTCCAGCTTTATATGAAAGTTTCTTTGTGATTACCATAGAGAATGAACTTTTTTTATACAATTGAAATATAATTCAACCTTTGACATGTGTTAATATGGGCAATATTACATATGATACACTTGAAAACTGAGCTAATTAAAGTGCAGGTAGTTGATAATTAATATCCTTTTTCCTTACCTTCAGATGTTCAATTATCACATTGGCTTGAGCTTGGTTTTGGCAATCTAAAGACTTCTCATAAAATTCTTATTTGGAGTATGTTGAACAAAATCCCAAGTAGAACATAATGAAAATAATGCATAGGGGCAACCCTGCACAATGCTCAACATTGTCAAGTTTTGGTGTAATTCTCTATACAGCCTTTCTCGGATTATCAAGAGATGAGAATTAAGGGAATCATTCTAACTGAGATTGTGAATCAAGGGACAAAGAAGAATGACCCTCTGATACATAGAGCCAAAGAAGTGATTGATGGAATATGTAGGGTGCATGTTCTTCTTTCCTAGTGGCATCAAGATTATGGTTTCAGAAATTTTTAAATTCTTGTATTTTGTGCTTAATGTTGGCACTTCCAGCTTTAGGTATGAGAAATGATTTTCTGCTTGTGAATTTGCTCAAGGGATCATGATGAACATCAGAAGTACTATCTCAGAGGTCTATTGAGATGAGTAATGAAGTTCCGGATTTTTAATGCAGATGACCCTCCATAATATAGAAGAAAATGGATCCAAAGCAGTTTTCTCCATAAATGGCATGATAACTTGATCATTTGATGACAAATCTGGCAGTGGAGTAGAGGCTCAACTTGACCTTTGAGCTGGCTTCAGCCCTGCTAAGCCTACCACCAAACGGTGCTGTCGAGATTCCCACCACCCATAAAGTCTCAATCTATCTAGCCAAAAAGTGAAGAAGATGCAGGGGAGATTTAATTTTTTTTGAAATAGGGCAAACTTAGTTGTGGGGCCAACTATTGTTGCCCCTTGGGGTTCAACTCATATACCACACCAACATTCATGTCATGTTGTGTCATGTAGAACCTGTTTATCACAGGAAACCACCTATACTAGTTTATAATGGATAACTTGGTTTGAAGGATTTGACTCATGGGAAAACCACCCAGGAGAAGCTAAAGATGCATGAAATAGGAACAATTAGTTATCCTCCATTGAATGATCAAACTATATACATGTCTTTATCAATTTCAGACTATAGAATGAAACTAAGATTCAGAGGTTGAGATGGATGAGTAGAAGTTCCAAAAGGATGAAATCATAAATGAGTGTATTCATGGGAATGTATAGATAATCTCAATACGTGAAAACATTATAGAAAAGTAAATGGAATGGTTGGGCTTGTGTGAGAAAGACCATTGGCTGCATGGGTGAAAAAGAATGATTCTGGTGCATGTTGAACTCGAAAAGGACAAGATAGCCAAAAGAGGCATTGGTTGTCATAAGAAAATATTTGAGGACTCGTGATTTATTATGAAATTTTATGAGTGGAATGCTAGTAGTAACTAATAAAGTTCATATCACATCAAATTTAAGTTTCAAAGATTCCCTAGTTCCTTCCGTCATCTGGCATATACCTGTGTGCAACTACCAATTGAATTCTTGAGGGGCAGTGACAAGAAAATCTACAGGACATGCACTGTGTCATTAGTTAGTTTTGATGACCATGTTCTTGAGCGACGACACAACTATCTTGGTTTGCAGGCTTTTAATGAATAAGGCCCCCATGAGAGTGTCTTTGCTTGGCATCATATTTGAAACTTTGACCATTGTTGGACAGTGATAGTGTTCTCAATTTATGCATCTGAAATGAATGCTGAGAGTGATGGATTAGATGGAAGATAGTAGTTCCTTGGATCATTATTTGTCATCATTTAGTTTTCTTCCTGGAGTTTGAAAGTCGATTTACACCTTTTACTGCATAGTTGCAATTGAAATTAAAGAAGATTCCAAAATTCAAACTTGCAGGGTTTTGACAATTAGGGATTGAAAGCATGCATCCTTGAGGCATTGCCATATTTTGTAGAATATAGTGGGGTTGGTTAATTTTGTGTTAGAGATCTCTTCAGAAATAGTTGTGCTTTAACTATCCTTCCATGGAGTACCAATTGATTCATTTCAAGCAACAGAATTGGAATCCATCGCCCCTTAGTGATGTAGTTCAATAGATGGATGACAATTCCAACAAGCTATTTAATGCTCTAAGACCATCTAGAAAACAAGTAAATATTTATAATAATTTAGGGGTTATTCAACAACATGGTTGGTTTTGTTTTTTAAAACATAAAACAATAACTGCCATGTCAGAAAAACAAGTTTTTATAATTTTGCTGATGTAGCAGTTGGTTTTTGCTGACATGGCAGCATGGCAGTTATTTAATGTTTTCAAAAACAAAACCAACAATGTTGCCGAATACCCCCTTAGTTGAGCACTATGAGGAAGGCCAAAAGTCTTTACCATGAATCAGAAAAAAAAAAAAAATAGAACTTTTTTTGTAGTCATTTCTTCTGAAACAAACAAAAAAAAATCAAAAGTTGAGATGGCTAATATATATAATTCAGACATTACTTCAATCCAGTGTGCTGTAAAGGATGATATGTACTTTTGGAGAAAAGACATGGCAGATCCAGAGCATTTGCAACTGTGCATGATTGTCATTATAACTCTCTTTAGCCCCCATCACACAGTATAGTTTTGGGGTTTTGAATATGAACATGTGGATAGGAATTTCAGTTGTCTAGCTCCTTTCTTCTCTAGTCGCATTGCATATATATGATTTAGTCAATGCCCTTCAATACAATGCAATTGCTAGGAGATACATGGTACTACCTAGATCTTGACGATTGTCTTGATGGATAACAACAGTGTCTAGATTCTCATCGTTCTTGGACATATCCAAGGTCAGAGCAAGGGGGCCATGCTTCCCCTTTGTAAGCATTGGGGGTCGTAGCCTTGTATATAGGAGGTGTCACCCACACCCATCCTAATACAGGGGCACTCTCATAATCATTTTAAAGTTTATACTTCTCTCCTCCCAGAAAGAAAAAAAAAATGAATGAATGGAGAATCCTGGATATCCAACCCTGTTCATATCAGGAGATGGTTTATTGCATGATGGATCCTTAAAGACAATTCTACCCTACACAGTGAACAAAAATCTACAAAAGACTGGAGAGTTGCATTAAGAAATATGTGCTGAAGCCCTAAATGCTTACTCTACAAACACAAGTGTAGAGCAATCTTATTTGAGATCCAAAACCATTTGTTATGTGTTAAAGAGTACAAGTTGCTAATCTTATTGCCTTGTCAAGATGTTCAGGCCTCTAGGACATGGTTCAAAGCGTTCTAGGCACCAAAAGATGACAGGGAGAGATGAATTTCAAAGTATCGATGCTCTTTTGGATTTTTTTTTGTGCATTTCCTTGTGTCTTGTATATTTGGCAAGTGAAAACTCATGAAAACAGGGGAGAGAGAGAGAGTTTTGGGGGCAATGATGAAGCTACTCATCAAGATGTTTATCCCCCAAACTGCAGAGCATTTTCTTTTTGATCTTGGTTCTGCCTTTGGTGGATGAAAACTCATGAAGGGGGATTTATCATTTATTGCAGCCCTATTTGTAATCAGAACATAATACAAATAGCAAAGTGACCCAATTTATTATTTATGACTCACCCTAGACATTAACAGTAGATATGGTTTTGTTGTTCTAAAGATCTAAATTTACAAATTATGAACTATTAAGTGGTCCTGTGGGCGCACAGGTACCAATTTTGAGAGAGTTCTTTGGCATTCTATGGGAAAATTTGGGTATCCTGGACCTATCCTATCTGACCGTGTATTTGACTGTTTACAACTGAACTCTCATGATTAATTTTATACAGATGCAAGTATCCTAAAAACTAAGTTCGTACTTTCTCTTGGTGCTCATGTGATCTTGGGCCCAGGAGCTAACCGTAGTCACCAAACAAGTAGCAAGGATAGACATGGGCGGTAAGGTGTATGAGGTTGTTGAGCTTGACCATGGGATTGAGCGGTGATGAAAATTAGGCAGCATATACTTTTTGAAAGGGCAAAATGGCCAACTAAGAGCCCTAGTGTTTGCCATATTATATATTCAATAATATTGAACAATGGAATGGTCAGTAACCCTCATCAGTCATCACACGATGGTAGGAGAGGCGTGAGACCAAGCTCATTAATCATTATGGACAGAGAAGATGATTTAATAGATGCCAATTGGCTTGATCCTACTACTGTTATATGAGATTTGGTTTTCAGTTTTTAGTCTAGAGGAAGTTCTTGGGGAATTAATATGTTAAATCCCAGTGCTGGTTGTTCATTTGCTTATTTACAAAATAAAACTGGTTCCGGGGATTCTTACGAATCGCTAGAAATTTTAGGCCCAGCCTGGCCCAGTTTAGGCCCACATCAGGCCCATAAATTTTAGGGTCGGGTTTGGGCTTAATACTTCAAGCTTGGCCTGGAGTTAGGTCTGCATATATTTAAACTTACACATTATGTATAATTATATATGTATACATGTTATTTTACATTATATTATATATTATATATAAATATTATATCATGACATGTATATTTTATATTATATAATGTATAAAATAAGTTTATATAAAATGATATGTAATGTTTTATATATGAAAGCTATTAGCCCAGAATCAGGCTCAGCCCCGGGTCCATATAGACCTGGGCTAGGGCTTATGTTTTAGGCTTGGGCCTAAGTTATAGTCCTTATCATAAGCAAGGTTCAAAGTATCGATACGATACGCGTATCCACAGTATCGTATCGGTACTTAGAAACGCCTGAAACTCTTTTTCTTTAGTGTTTTTTTCAAATTTTAGTTTTTTGGGAAGCTAAAAATAGGCTTTTTTATTAAAAAAGTTGGGGTTCCGAAACACCTGCAAACAGGCGTTTTGGAGCGTATCGTTTTCAAAAGATATAATACGATACGTCTGATACGGGGCATACCATATCGATACTTTGAACCATGATCATAAGTGCAAAGCATGGCCCGAGCCTGGCCCATGATCACCCCTACCCTAGACTTTGGGCGTAGTTTCACTTTGGATATCCAAATTTCGAAACTTGCCAATCCAATACCTGAATTTCTAAAACATTCCAATTTGGTTCAAAATCTTTATCCGCTACTAAGTGGTTGTATATCCTTTAGGTGTCATCTAATTTTTTATTGGTTACCCAAATGCCCAAATTTCTTTGAATTGGGTGGTGGGTTTGAGGTGTTCACCATTGCTTTGATTCTCAAGGAAGAATATGATGAGCAGTGTCTTAATTTAAAGGGTTAAGTACTATACAACCCAATTATCAACACTCAATTTTTGCTTAGTCCACCACTTGAACCTCCAATTTACCCCAAACACCCATTCAGACCATTCCAATCCTTCCAAAACCCTAAAATCTCAAATTTCATCCCCATAACCCTCAAATCCACCGTTGAACTTGCATGATACCTATCCGATCGCTCTGATTGACCCCACCACTTACACCTCAACCATCAGATCAAATACAACCATCAGTTCTCAAATACCCACTTGTGAAATCTCAGCCCAGAATTTGTTTGCCCTTCGATCACACAGATTTTATTTCGAAGCTCCATATTAGTCGTATCAAACTTTTCTAGATTTGCCCAATCCGGGCCCGACTAAGCCAATTTGACTCCACCAATCAACCCAGAACATACAAAAACCTCTTTGACCAATTCCCAAAATACCATCTCCCCTATAATTACCGAAATATCCCTCCTTCCAAAAACTACCAAAATTACCCAAATTACCCTTTTGACCAATTCCCAAATTATCCCTTACCATATTACCCAAAATACCATTGACCAAAATTACCCAAATTACCCCTTTGACCAATTCCCAAATTACCCTAGACATAATTCCCAAAAATACCCCTCCTTCCAAAATTACCAAAATACCCTTGACCAAAATTACCCAAATTACCCTTTTGATCAATTCCCAAATTACCTCTGGTCCAAATTCCCAAAAATGCTCTTCCCAAAATTACCAAAATACCCTTTAGACCTAAAATTACCAAAATGGCCTTCATTCCTCAAATTACCCAAATACCTCTCTGAACCTGCCCCTTCAAACCCCAAATCACCAAAATTCCGTCAAAATTAACCCCCCTTCCAATTATAAATAGGGAGGCACTATTCCCAATGGGGAAGTCGAAGGAAAAGTTGGGAAAGGGGGGTCTCGTTCTCTTGCTATTTTTGCTGCCGAATGGGGGGTTGAGAAAGAGAGTTCTGAGAATAGAAAATCAACAGGATCTGTGAGAAAGAAAGAGAGATGGGAGGGAGAGAAGAAAATGGAGAGGGTTGGGCGAAGATTTTGAGAAAAGAGAGAAGATTGTGAGAGAGGAGCTTGTCTGAGGGCAACATAGAAGAAAGAGTGAGAAAGCGAAATTGCTGAGAAAGAGTGGACAGAAAAGAAAAGGGAGAAACCTCTATTGTCACTGCCGATCATTGCTTCTTCTTCTGAACCAGTGTCAACCATCTCTGATACACCCGTTTCCAGCTCGAGGTAGGGTTTTCGGCGCCACCAAAACCCAATTATATCCTGAAGCCCTTCGCACGAATCCTGCAGTATCATCAACGTTAAAGCCACAAGAGGTAAAACTCATTCCTCCAGCTCGAGGTAGGGTTTTAGCAGTTTGAATGTAGTTTAGTCTTTATTTTTTTGCCTGAGGTGTTTAAACAGTTCGCATAGTGTTTATCTTTCTATCTGTTTTTATTTTCACTGCTTCTTTATTATCGACTTGCTTGCTACGGTGGTTGTTTCTTGTTGGTTCGGTTCTGCAATCGGAGTGTTCTCCTGCGACCGAGAGGCTGGTGTGTTTCTTCACTCTTCAGACCAGTTTATTGAGTCCGAAGGTGGGGTTCTAATAGAAAAGGGGTGAGGAATACCTCATCCTTTTTCTCAGGCCCCTACATCCAAAAGGGGATTGATGGAGAAGAAAGAAACACCAAGCTCCTTCGAGTCGCTAGAGAACCTGATTCCTAAACCCATCTCAAGCAAAAAAGAGATTATGGTATTCGCATTGACTAGAGAGAGGGGTGCCTAACCCCTTCCCTCTCTCTTTCTCAACTTACCCGGAACGGCCTTGTCCTGGCTGATTGGTACAGGGAGTCATTCTTAATTCTAAGTGATTTCGTAAAATTTAAATCTGGGAGACTCACCATTAATAACATACGTGGACGGATATCCTATCCCTGAATTTGGCATCAACTCTCAGGATTCGTCCCTGACCATTCTCCCTATTTTAGAAGGTAAAATGCAAAAACCTCCACAAAAGTTTCTGATAATCATAAAAACCTTCTTTATAGTTTCATTTTAAGAAATACGTTTCCCTGAACTTTTGAGAAATTTGACAAAAACCTTCCTTTCATTACCTTCCCAATGGAAAATGTAGATTGATGACCCTATTTTAACTCGACAAAAACGTTAAAACATGATGCTAAAGGAGGTTTTTGTCAAATTAAAACAAAATTATTTCAATAATTTTGTATGTAAAATAATTTATAAAATGATAGAATGGATATTTAGAAAAAACTGGTGTATCAGTCTAATGTTTTATGTCTGGGAAAATAATGAAAAGGAGGTTTTTGTTGAGTTTCTCAAAAGTTTAGGAGAGATATTCGTTAAAATAAAACTATAGGAAAGGTTTTTATGATTATCAGAAACTTCAAGGAGGTTTTTGTATTTTACCCTTTTTAAAATGTAATTTTGACATTTTCAAAAATTTAAATTACATAATCATCACGTGATACAATGGAGGGAAATTGGGGTACCAAAAGCTTATTGTCGTCGCTGAGACTCTTTATATATAAACTAGCTTCTAACTACGGTGAATCAATAATGTTAAATTTAGATTATGAAATCAATAATGTTAAATTTATATTTATTAATATTTTAAATAATTATTAAAATTTTAAGAAACATTTATTTCAAAATTTAGTTTTTTAATAATTATTAGAATATGGATACTTTTATTTTGTTATATGATATATAGAGGGTTAATGATGAACTAAGATTGATAAAATGTAAGTAGAAGTGGTTGTGTATAACCATTTTTGCATTTTCTTTGGATAACCATGTGTTTGAATGGTGGGGGCTGTAGCATGATAGTGGGTTGAGGTTGTATGCTTTAATAACTTCTAAGAAAATGACATGTGTCTAAATTTCCATAAAAATGAAAAAGCCTCAAATGGTGGGAATATATATATATATATATATTAAACATAACAAATACACTTAACCACAATTGAGGTTTGAACGTTCATTGAAGCACAAAAACAGCCTTGCCCTCAACCTCTCCCTCTCTTTCTCTTTCTCAGTCATCGTCTACGTAGATAGTCTCCTGTTTAAACAGTCCCCCAAATACGTTCCTGACCTCTGGTTTCACCTCCGCTGCTTTGGGTTTGGGTTTCGGTTTTGGAGTGCGTTCGGCCTCCTCCCTCGGCTTCAAAGTAGCAAGTTTCGGGGTGGGTTGTTTGACAACCGCCTTCTGAACCGGCAACGTCCGAGCCTTGGCCTCACCCCTGATAGTAGCAATCTGCACTTTCGGTCTCTCCTTCTCCTCATCGGGCAGCTTTTGAACGGCCGTTGCCATCTGGGTACTCAACTTCTCCCAAGAGAACCCTGAACCGATGCTTTTTGCTCTATTGACCAGGCTCTCCATTGATGTTCCCGCGGCCTCTGCCTTCTTGCGCGCTTCTTCCGCTAGACTGGCGGCCCGAGCTTCTTGCTCTGACAACTTTTTCACCTCTTCTTCCAGCTTCTTAGCTGCTTCCGCCGCTTCTCGTGCTCTCTCACTCGCTATTATCGCTTCCTCTTCTGCCTTGGCCTTTGCCAGTGCTTCTGCGTAGGCTTTCCTCCTCCCATCTTCAGGAATGACGCTAAACAACAGACAACCCCAAACAAATATACAGGCTACAGCTCAGAAAAGATTGGAACTCGGAAGGCGCTCCATTAACTCTAATAATAAGTTTCATTTATTTACCTGAACAGTTCGTCTATGGGCTTCGAAGGAGACGACGGATCCGTTGACACTTCGACAACCTGAACAACAGAATGATCACAGTGTTTAGTTAATCACCAGCTAAAATCAATAAACAAGGAATTTTTCCATTCACGGACCGACTTTGGAAATTTGAATAGTATGCTCTAACACAACACCAACCTTATTTTCTGTCACTGCCGTATTGGAGAATACATCTGCCACAACCGATGCTATCTGCGACTTCGATACCTTCACCACAGAAGAAAGAGAGTTATTAACAGAGATATTCAAATTAAAAGCAATCTACTGTATTAATTAAGACAAAAAAAAAATGATTATAAAATGGAATAAAACGCATACATTAGTGCATTACTTTGTAGTCGTTTGGGCCGGCACTCCCTTCGGCCGATACGACGACATTGTAGGAGCTCTCCGGCGAGAAATCCTCCGTCAAGCTCGTCTTTATCAAGGTGTAACTGACGTCCGTCTCCACCACCTTCTGCAGGAACTCCGTCACCGTTAACGGTTGCGATCGGGAGAAGAGGTTGTTGAAAAACGACGAGATGCCATCCAGGACGTTGTACGTGGACGGGGGCGAAATCGATTTCCCATCGTATATTATTGCCACGTGTCCAACACTCGCTAACTGGGCAGCTTGGATGATTTTCACTGCATCGGATGTGGTGACCTCGTTTCTGGGCCCGTTCTCGGCGGGACCGATCGTGACGACGACTTTGCTAGCATTGCCGATCGCTTTAGCGATGGACTCTGGGTCTTGGAAAGTTGATTCTACCGCATTTAAGCGTTTTGATTCTTCAGTAGAGATAATCTGCGGTTTCCATGGACCATTGATCCCCACGGAGTAGGACATTTCAGTAGATCAGATATATATAGTTTAAATATTCTTTCAGAAAATAAATAATAATAATAAAAGGATCATATTAGATTAGATAAGGTAATAGTAATTATCCAATCGATTCGAGGCTAGCTAGCTATTTATCTCTAAGTCTTAACCAACGATATCTAATCCAGGAAATGGGTCCCACCCCACCCGAAAGAACCAGATTTTGAGAGTGAAAGATTATCACATCTCTACTTGATCTGGATGTATGTAAAAGGGGCCATCAACCATCAAGATCATCACGGCCGCATCACCGTCGATTCAATTGAGGAGAGAAATTCAACAAATCAGAGACGGCCAAATTAGATTAGAAGCGGATGGGGCTAACCTTGTAGTTGGCAGCGATACGAGCAAGGTCTTGGGCGGCACCAAGATCCGGCACACCAGCCCTAACGGAGAAGCCTTCGCGCAGGAGCATCTGCGCAATGCGGATGCCCGTTTGCCCAGTTGCACCCGTGACAAAAACCGTCCCAGGATCCTTGCGTCTCGGGTTCCCCAGCGACAGAGCTGAAGATGGCTGACTGACAACCGGAATCAGAGACCTTACATCTGGAATCTTTCCCAGGTCGAACTTGAAAGAATTGGCTTTGTTCGGCCCTTCTGTCTGGCGTTCGCCTGCCGGAGACCCACTCTCGTTCTCGCTATCTTCTTGCCTTCCGGGACCGAACGAGGGAAATGCACCAGCTCTTTTAGCAGCGAATACGGTCAACCTTGGGTTCTTCACAGCGACTCTTGAACTAGGTGTCGTGGTGAGAAGAAATGAGTTAGAGGTGAGCGTAGGAGCCATCACTCATCAGAGAGAGCGTGTGAGAAAGTTTGATAGAATCTGGTCTGGGTTTAATCCCAAATTTTTGTTTGAACAGGAGAAAGGCTGTGTGTGCACAGAGGGTTGTTTATCTGGATGGGTGAGGTTAAGGAGCTAGCCTATGGGGCTTTGCCAGGTCACATGCGTTTATCTTCATGAAAAAATTGGACACCAGACGTTTCCATGTGGGGCTGCCAAATGTATCCATTTGTACGAACTAATTCTATTCGAATTCATCCAAATTCTTGGATACCAGACGTCATGCGTTTTATATTGATTCTTGATAGGGTGTTGGCAACCTCAAACAACCTAATAATAATAATAATAATAATAATAATAATAATAATAATAATAATAATAACCGAATTGTCAGCCAACAGACAACCCAATGCAAAGTTCAAACAATTACTCAAGCCATGCAACTCTTTCATTTGCACCTACACCTGGCAATTGGGTTGGGTGGGGTTGGGTTATGGTACTTCGGGTTGATTTTGAGTCGGGTTGAAATTTGGGTTGGGTTGTCAAATGCTAAATCCTAATCCCAAATGTTCAGGTTAGGGTTGACATATGGGTCAATTTAGGTCATCCTAAAAAAATAATTGAAATTTAAAAAATAAAGAAAAAATATATAAAAAATGTCAAAATTAAAAGAATTAACCTTAGAATTCTAAATATAAAATAAGAAACTTAAACATTTAACAATTGGGTCAACGTGTTGACCCATGACCCAACCCAACCTGACCCGAAAAAAAAAAAAACTGGGTTGGGTTGATTCATTTTCACATTCAGGTAGCTAAATATAAGACCCTAACCCTATTTTTTTGGGTCGGGTTCACAGGTTGGGTCAACTCAGTTTCCAAATAATTTAACACAATAAGGTAAATCCCTTGGTAACAAGAAAAGCTATGCACCACTGTTTAAAAAATCAGACCAAAGTGGTTCAACGTGACAGGCCCTGGTCGATTTTATCATATCCCTAAAATTGAAATTCACAGAAAAAAAAATGCCCAATACCGTTTTTTCTAAACAAAAATTGCCTCTATAGTCTTAAATCTTAATTTTTATAATAAAAATTGAAACTAAAATAAAAAATAATTATACACCCTTGAAGTTTTAGATCATTGCTAAAACCTCCCCTAAAATTAAATAATTGCAATCACCTCCTCTAAACTTTCTAACACATTTGCAAATAGATCTCCTTTGATAAAATACTCTGAAAAGAGGCATTAAAATATCCAAAATACCCATGCAATTACTATTGATGCTGGCAAGCTTTTTAAAATTGAACCGGACAACAAACCATTCAGGGGTCCAATGATCTGGCCATTCAAACCAAACAGATGGCCCATTTGACAAAAAATTTAAAAAACGTTGTTTGGGTCGACAGTTCGAATGGTTCAACTGCCTAGGTCAACAGTTCACCAACCAAATCAACGATTTTTTGCCAAAAAGCAGTTCTAGGGTGAAACGGAACCAATCAGGTGACCAATTCCTAGTTTTTCTGGTCCAATCCGGTTTTGAAAACATTGGATGATGGCTTCTATGAAAAAACAATACAAAATTTATGAACAATAAAAAAAGGAGAATTTAAAGTTGTAGTTTTACCATTGAAGGATTGATATAAAGGACAAATTTGAAAAATAAATCAATTTCAAAAATGAGATTGAAAAGGTTTTGACTTTTCAGTAACAATTCATATGAAGAAAAAATTAAAAAAAAAATAAACATTTTGGTGAGAAATAACTACATAGGTATTTTAGACATTTTCATGCATTTTTTAGAGGGTTCTAACATAAGGGGTCTAATTGCAACTATGTCAAAAATTCAAAGAGGTGATTGCAATTACCACACTTCAGGAGAGGTTTCAGCAACTTACCTTTCTTTTTTTTGGGTAGCTCTGCAATGTTCAGTAATTGGGGGAGCCCCTAAACACCACGAAGGTATGCTTCCCAAGGTTTTAAAAACCGGAACAGGGAACTGTTCTGGGTCCAGTTTTCGGGTCAAACAGTCCAACCATTCGATCCGAACAGACAGCCCCCTCTAACAAAAAATAAAATAAAATAATAAAAATTTTAAAATATCCAAAATACAGCCAAAAACTACTCCCATTCAACCACCTGGATCAGCGGATCATTGACCAAATCAACGATTTTTTGCCAAATAACTGCTTTCGGGTAAAATGGTATCAATCAAGTGACCGATACCCAGTTTTTCCGGTCCAACTATACCTTCCAATCCGGTTATGAAAACATTGATGATTCCTGTGTACCCGTCCTTGTCCTAATGGTCAGAGGACTCCGATCTTTGCAGGGATTGAGAATAAGAGATGTGAGATTGAGAGTCGGGAACATCCATTATACTTGGATATGGATAGATGGAGCGTTCCAACTCTGACCTTATTTTTCATTGATTCGGGGGGGGGGGGGGGGGGGGTTCCTCTCACTTTTCCGTTTGAACCACCTCTTCTGGAAAGATGCTAGATATATTTATCTAGTATAGTTGCAAGCTTTGTATATTCAGACGGTAAGAAATCCCTGTTTTGAAGCTCCACCTATGACCTAACATGCCTCGGTCACATCCAGCCCCAGCTCATCAGTCCATAAATGGACCCCGCCTGTTTTGTGGGCCCCAACTGAAGATGGAATGACAGAAACTTCCTCCCTTATCTATCATGGACAATATCAATATCTTTTGTTAGACCCTCGACCATCAAATCTATCTTGATATCCCCAATTTCAAATAAAGCCACAAGTTGTCATCAAAGCAACACATTCCACATGAGTAAACTTGTTCAAGTTTCTCCCATAAAAAAACATACACTTTCCTTCCATCTTTTTCTCCACACGCCATTCATCCATATTGAAATTTTATATTGATAACTAAGAAGGTTGTTACAAAGGGAAAAGAGAGAATATAAAAGCATGAGAGCCCTTCGAATGGCCACGACCTGAACATGCAAAACATGAATGCTACACAACCCCACAAGAACAAGACCATTTCTCCGTTCTCCCGAACAAGTCAATTAAGGATTCCAATAGATTAGAGTTTGAACACATCCAATGGTAAAGAAATACAAAATCATTCATAATCATACCAGATTTGAGACGTAACTGGTGCTTTGTAATCAAATCGAATTCAGGTCTCCCACGATACCGTTCAAGAACATGCAGTTTTCTACGTTTAAGAATGAAAGATACGCACAAAACTAGCATGCCTGGATTGGATCTTTTCAACTAAAATTGCAGATTCAACACCCATAAAACACATTTTAATTTTGTTCTTTCTACGAATACAAATATCCAAACCCCAATCTACATTGATACCCGCAGATGATGAGATAGAGGAAACTTGTAAATACCAACCACACCTATGATAACCAAGTCAATAGGAAATTCCTTTTGAAGTTTGAACACCTCAAGGTTAAAGACAATTAGGAGTTACCATGAGTCATGTTCTGATCAGACTGATCTGAATGCAGTAAAAGCATGACTTGAAATTTGTGCGGTTCCTCCCGACACCCCAAAAATGTAATAACAAATCTGAATAAGTTTATCCGTTTATTAACTACTTGCCACTTCCATAAGACAACAATCGGTCAATGTATGCACCACATTAAGGATGTAAATCAAAATTTTCCCGAGCTGAAGGATTTCAATTACATGAGGTTCGGATTTTAGCTCAGGCTAAACAAAATGCTCCACCCAAACCCGACCCTAGTTGCACCCCTAATTATGCCGACAAAAAAACAGAGGAAATGACAAACAGCTGAAGTAGAGCAACGGTGAAAAAATGGTTTGCCAATTCCCCATTTGCCATGCACATGACACGAGAAGGGGTATCATTGTTTACAATGTATGCCTCCTCTAATATATGACATAGCCTCGTCGGTAACTTTTTATGAGCCACCTCCCATGGAAGCCCCTTAAGAAGATTTATCAGAATCATAGAGAAGTTGGTGCAAGAGAAGGATGTTGAAGAAAGAGACACTAGAGACAAGGATCCATGGTTTCCCGTGGTGGCCCGTGAACATGGACATGAGAATCAGAATCCTATGCGACCAGGAGTCTGATTCAGGATGACGGAAAAAGATCAGGAACACATCTAAATTTCTAAATACATTGTGCTATTAAAAATACTTCACATATTTTAAACTCTAACCAATGTTGTCAGACTCGGACTGGACATTCGATTCTATCAGTAACTGGGTCACAGGTCGAACAATTAATTGGTCAGGTTCAATTGTTTGACTAAATCAAATAAAAAGTAAAAAATAAGAAAATAAAACAATGTTAAAATAAAAAGTAATATTAACTATTAAGACATATAGAGTAAATAAGATTAAAACAATAAATTTTAGAGGGTATTAACTATTAAGACAAATGGAGTAAATTTGACTAGGTCAACATTTTCAAGAACCATACATCCATAAACTGTTTTGCCCGCCTGTACCTGGTTCTGATGGTCCTACAGTCCTGTCTGGTTCAAGACAAGACTTCACCCCTCAAAAGATACTCCATTCACCAACACAAGACATGATAACTGGGGGAAAAGACAAGGCAGACACCACAACCAAACTTCCAAAAGCTAGAAAAGGTAGGTTATCACAGTCCGAAATGCTAGGATGCATCCCATACTTGCTTGAAACCCCAAACTATAATGCTCTCCAACTAACCTCCATAACCAATTCCCCAAATAAAACCCAACTAATTCAGCATGGTCAATCATCAACTACCATTAGCTTTAAAAATGATGCCAAATGTGAAGATGATCCATTGATACTAGTCGTAAAGGAAACCTTTTTTTTATAAATGATATAAACTTTATTAGAACATAGTTAAGTATCACAAGATTACAGAGTACAACCAGAGGAAGTGCGAGATGCAGCCCCAGCCATATAGCCAGATTACAACTGAGCCCAGAATAATTCAGACTTATGCACCCCTGTTTTGCAAAGAAATCTGCCATCCCATTTGCTGACCTCCTTTCCCATTGGACTGAAATTGTCATATCTCTGACCAGCCACTAAAATTTTTTCATGTGTTCTTTGTATTTCCAAATTACAGTTTCAGGTTCCTTCAACCATCCTATTACCAGTTTAGAGTCACCTTCAATTAACAATCTATAATAATTTAAATCTCTAGCAAGCTTTACTCCCTGCAGGACAGCTTGGAACTTGGTAAAAACCGAGTCCCCTACTCCAACTGGAGCTGAGAACACAGTAATAACATGACCTTCATAGTTTCTAAAAACTCCCTCTATACCAGCCGGGCCTGGATTCCCTAGGCTGCTGCCATCAAAGTTCGGTTTGATAAATCCTTCAACCGGTGGTTTCCAGCCCACAACAAGTTTACTCCTTGTAGCAGAAAATAAGTTTAGAGACTTGGTCCACATTAAAGATCTATATAAGATGCAATCATGCAATCCAGAACCGCCTCTTTCTTTCTTTATCATTGAACACTCTGCCACTCCTTTCCTCCCACACCGTCCAAATCAATGCAGCCCTGATTCATCTCCACAGAATTTTACCCCCTCTTTGGCCAACTGAAGGTCGTTGGTTCAAAGAGACTTCTAGTAGGCAAGCTCCACCTGTGACCAAGAAGCTCAAAAATCTTTTCCCAGAGACTAGCAACAAAAGGGCAAGATATCAGAAGATGGTAGCAGTTTTCTCCACTTGCTTTACACAAGGTACACCAGTTGGAGGACAGGCACATAAAGGGTCTTCTTTTTTGCAAAACATCCAAAATGTTTATTTTCTTATGAAAACTTCCCAGCACAAAGCCCCAACCTTGGGAGGAATAGGTTTAAACCAAATTTCATCAGCAGGGCAAGGAAGAGAGTTTGGGTCTGAACACAAGAAAGAGAATAAGGAGGCACAAGAAAAACGAACTTTGGGGTGTGGAATCCAAATCCGGCCATCTGATTTTGAGAAATCCAGGGCAACAGAATCAAGAATTTGTAACAAGGTTGCCCTTTCTGATTCAAAGTCCCTTAAATTTCTACTTAACCCTAAGTTCCAGCTTAACCCAGTCAACTCAGAAAGGGAAACAAAGTGAGAGACACGTTACTTTTTAAACAAAGAAAGAGAAAACAAAGAGGGGAACAGATCTTTAAGGGTTGAATTACCAATTCAAAGGTCCTCCCAAAAAAGAACCATATATCGAAAGCAAACATCATACCTGATTTGGCTTAGGAACCGAGGAAGCACTCCACAAATAGATTTCCAAGGAGAAGCCAAAGTAGCCCTCGACGATACCCCAGCATCCCAGCCAAAGTAGTCCTAAAGGAAACCTCCCTAAATGCAAAACTGCTCCACCACCACATGAGCTCTGAACAAAGATGGACGCAGTACAGAAATTAGTCAACATGAATTTGACTTAAGTAATTATCTGCCTGGGGATAACTTCATTTCCAGACTCGCCAACATCTTCCCTTGAAACACCCCAAGTCCTAAAGGAAACCTCTCTAAATGCAAAACTGTTCCACCACTACACGAGCTCTGAACAAAGTGATGCAGTACATATAGGAAATCAGTCAACATGAATTTAAGTAATTCACTGCCTGGGTTTCTAGACCACCAATACTTCCCTATATTTTCAACAGGTTACCAGAACTCCAGTCTTGGGATCAGAACCTAAAGGAAGACCAAGATACCTAAGAAGCCAAGCCTCCGCCACTGAAACATAAATGAAGCACTAACACCAAACTCCAACTCTCTGTATCAACATTTAGGCCAGCAATCCCACTCCAGTTCAAATTGAATTTCAACACAAAGGCCCTACCCATAAGCCTGTAAATCATCTTTAAGTTTACCATCATGGCCTTCCTATCCACCCTAAAATCAAGAACCAGACCCAGATTTTGTGCTTCAAACATCAATCTACCCAAAAAAATACTCACTAAAGTAAAGAGAAATGGGATAGAAAGTTACCTTTTTGCCAAAATAAAAAAGAGATCCACATCCAAGATATCCTTGACTTGGAAAGAAAGAAAATTCCGGTAAGTTATTCCATTGACACTTAAGAACGGTCCCTTTTCTAGACATTCAAACTATTTTTTTCAAAACTATTACGAGTTATTTAAAGAAACAAGAAACAATGAAACTGTACTCCCTTTAAGTTTACTCATACATGTTAGACATGTAACCGTTCAAATTCCAATGCTGATGAGGCATGTAAGACATCCCTAAATGTTTCCCCAAGGTGCCAAAAATATGGCCATGTTAGGGTTCAAAACTTTATCCTACCACATGTCATCATCACAAAGCAAACCTGTTGAGGAGAAGACAACCCTTCGGCCAAGCAACCACTCTAATAATCTATTGCCCCAGGTACCATATCATGCTTCTAATAGAATATAAATTATGATATAAAATATTTGAAGAGGAAAAAATTACAATGGAAAGAAAAAAACATGAATCACCAAAAAACACATTCCCCGACTGAAATTTGAATGATGCAACAAATATTACATCATATAGCTTCCCCAGCTTGGATTCTGAGGAGAAAATGCTTATCAGAATCCCATATATTACTAACCAAAACAACCAATTCATAAAACAATATCATCAAACTCCAAAATGCAAGTAAAGAGTGAAAGTGCATAAGCATTTGCATAATTTGTTATTGCTTACACATACATGGAGATGCCGTCCAGAGAAACTTAACAGCTGACATCAACATCAAGACAGGATGGTTCAGGAGCCTATATCACCTTGGTGAATATTAAAAACAAAGTCCCCGGAACAACTGTCAAACTGCCAAGTATTCAAAGGTCAAACCAAAATACAATATAAAAGATCTCAAGTATTTATATACAAAGAGGTTTTAGTCAAGAGAGACTGGAGTCTTTCCATCTAAAAATCCTGTAAAGCATGTATGACATTTCACCTGAGTTGATGTTCAATAAGTGGTTCTGCACAAGGTCCTGCTCAACCAAGTCATCTAGTTGACAGTATTCTCATCTATCAATCAACCACAAAGCCGATTTAGTACGAACTTCATCTTACAAAAGTGTCAAGACCTTTAGGCTTTATTTTACAACTTATTAAGCAATAATATTTATTCGATTGACCTTGTTAAGCGTAATTGTTATTTTACCAGGAACAGGACAAAAACCCACATCAGAGTATATAATTTAGTGTTACAGAAAGTCTTTTAAATCCACTTCATAAACATCAATCAAATGATGAGATGGTCTCATATCCACCCAGTTAAGAACTCCTACAAAACAATAAACTAAATTCCCAACAAAGGGAAAGCAAATATTACCAGAAAATCTAGCAGCAAGGTCTGCACAAAGTTGCACATCAAGAGAATAGCTCAGGAAATCCTCATTTATCCAGTTCAGCTGCCAGCAGTAAACACAGACTACATTAAAACAACTATGCTATATAACAATAACATTCCCACTTTATCAAAACATAAGATTGCTAAAACGCTAAAAGTTACTCTTCAACAGAAAAGAAGAAATAGTTCAATGTATCCAAAACAACAAAAACATATTTAGTTATTGATGCCCTTCTTTGCTCTTAGTGATTCAAGAGCCTTCTTTCGCAGCTCAATTTCAAGCTTTTTCTGCTCAGACTCTGTGTCATCAGCGCCACATGGATGAGATTCCCTCCTCAAGTCAGCCTCATCATCTGAATCATTGCCATCATTTCGGTTTTTCTCGAAATCTGAAGGCGGAGTCACAGTATCCATTGACTTGGCTTTCAGCTTGGCAGCACGCTTTTCTTCCTTTCTACGGTGCCGTTCTTCACGTTGTCGGCGTTTCTCTTCTTTACGTAATCTCTTTTCTTCTTTCCTTCTTCTTTTTGCTTCCTTCCTTCCGTCAATTTCAGAATCATGACTCTCATCATCTTCCGAATTCATTTCATGTCTATCCATTCTCTTATGTTTTCTCTTCTCCATGTATTCCAACCTGTACTTATCATTTTCCTCAGATTCAGAACCGGTAGCAATGGCCCGGTTTTTCCTATCAACCTTTTTCATTGATTTGTTAACAGCTTCAATTTTATGAACCCGGTCTGTGCCTTCAGAGTGGCTTGAACGAGAATGCTTCTTTTCATCAGATTTTTGGCCATCTCTAGGGTGTGATCTTTGTAATTCTTCAATTGGAGAATCCCTTTTTTCATCCCTAACACGATCCAATGAATAGCTTTCCCCCTCTGGTCTCCCTGGCCCGTACTCAATTTCTTCCAGCATTGGTGATTTTAGTTTAGTAGGACTTTGAGGAGGATCAGTCCTTGCTGAAGCTTTCTCACTGCAGAAGAGCTTGGTATAATTATACCTCCAGGACTTGCAATGTAGGTTTTTCTACAGATATCTCCAGATGAACAAGAATAAAACAAACAACCAAGATAACTCCATACCTCTTTTTTTCCCCGTCTTTCTTCCTTAATAATGTGTCATCCAGATGACTCCAATCTTCACCAGACCCACGGTTATCTAATTTTTCAAGAGAGCACCTTTCCTGCCGTAAGTTCCTTGAAGGAGATCTTTTCCGACTATCAATTGGCAGTGAATGCTTAGCTCTTTTCCGTGAAGAATCAGTTCTATTATCACCACCATCCCTAAAATAAATAAGTCCAGCATCAATGAAAAAATAATATAAACAAATGGAACCCAAAATTTCAATTGGAAACTGAAAGAACAGTTGCATATCAATTTGACCTGGCACGACTAGTTTCCTCTTCCTCACTTGTTTCTGAGTTGTCATGATGTGAAACATGTTTTCTTGGTTGCCTAGCAGGAGATGGACTGTCACGATGGTATAATCGTTCCCTTGTTTGCCTTACGGGGCTCTCAGACAGACTGTACGTACATTTAAAAGTACAGAAAAATGTGAGAACACCAATTCTAGAAATGTGCAACATAAAGATTATGACATTTTCAAACAGGTATACCATGATACAGACCTATCTTCACTAGGACTCATTCTCCGTCCACGTGGTGAATTTACTGATGGACTTCGAGACATTTCTGGTGATGGTGAAATAGTGGGCATCTTTTGGCGGGCCTTTCTTTGATCATCTGGATCCCGTTGTGGTGACCTCAAAGAAATTGGTGGTCGGCGAGAAACAGAGACTGGCTCCTTGCGTGCATGAATAGACCGATCAACCTCCTCTCTCTCAGGGGTCTTACGCACAGGAGACATTTTCCTACAGGATCAATATGGAGAGCTGCATCAGATGGTAAAACATGGTACAACTATAAGGTTACCAAAGGATCTAGGTTGAAAAGGATAACCTATTTGAGTTACTGTAACAATATATACCTTTCACAGGCATCATAACGGTATCTTCTGTTGTCTACTCCATTACTACGGAGATCACGATCCCTACTCAAGCTCCTTCGGCTCCGGTATGCAGGACTGTGACTTCTATAAGGACTACCACTCCGGTAAATACATGATTCCATCAAAAGATATAACCTCATAATAAAAGATAATATTAAAGCAAATCAAATGTTATAATACCTGTTTCTTTGTCTAGGCGATCTTCTTCTATATCTTGGGGACCTAGGAAGAGGTGACCGCCGCCTCCCTGGTGATAGAGACCGACGCCGAGGTGGAGATAGTGACTGCCCAAGTGGAGATGGAGACCTATGCCGCGAAGGTGTCCGTGACCGCCTACGAATGGGGGTCCTCCGTCTCACAAGAGACCTATGCCTTGGAGGTGATGGAGACCTTCGACGCAAAGGAGGTGGGGATCGACGCCTCACAGGAGATGGTGATCTACGTCGAATAGGAGATGGTGACCTACGCCGAACGGGAGATGGTGACCTACGCCGAATAGGAGATGGAGATCTGCGTCGCAAAGGAGAAAGGAGCCTACGCCGCACAAGAGAGGGTGATTTGCGTCGTGAATGAGGTGATCTTCGCCTTAAAGGAGACCGAGATCTTCTTGGTGAATGCCTGCGATGTGGAGAAATAGATCGTCTTCGTGGCGATCGGTACTCCCTTTCAGGAGAATTAGAGCGTCTTCGTGGTTGAGGTGATCCAGATATGCTTCTTGATTTGTGTCCATCACTAAGATAGGTACATATGGGTCAAGTAAAACAATAAAAGTTAGAAAAAAAAAAGCGGGGTAGGTGTTAAGGCTCCCCAATACATCATGTCATGCCTCGGGACAGGAAAATTAGATTTCTTATTAATTCCCAAAAAAAGATAGACAAGAGGTTATTCAACGCTAACAAATCCAAGAAATCTTATCGCTATAATATAAGAAACATACCCTGAGTAGCTCCTTGAATTGGAAAATGACCTACTGATAGACCTGGAATGTGTGCTTCTGGAAAAGAAACCAATGAGAGTAGGTACACACACATGTATGTATACATATATTATAAACATGTTTTCCAAATGTAACCCAAGTGGGGAAAAGAGAATTATATTAAATGCAAGAGAAGAATAAATACCGATGAGATGAAGGGGAGTGATCAACTAAGTGCGGTGATCTAGAGACCCTGTAAAGAAGAAAAGAATGTCATTTATAAGTTTAGAGCTTCAAATACATGCTAAAAGAAACAGCTCTATATATTCTAGTAGGATAAGTGGATAACTACAGAAAACTGAACTTGTAAGTTATAACCACCCAAGAGACCGATCACCACTTACTTCACAATGCAAAGAAGGAGATTAAAAAAGTTGGAGTGATAGAGACCAAAACTGGGAACTATACATTGCTTGCTAGACTAAAACAATTTGCATAAAGTGATAGAGACTAAAACAAAACTGGGAACTATACATTGCTTGCTAGACATTAAAAAAAATCATAATTAGACTAAAAAATGGTAACATCTCACATATTAGATAACCAACCCTATACAACCCATCAAACCAGGACATAGGATGTCAATCTATCATGCCAATGTATCAAGATATAGATAAGAATGAAGAGTAAGAAAAATAATTAGAAAAGTTATCCACTTAGCATTAGTAGAGGCATGTAATAAAGAGGAGGAAGAGAACATAGATAACTTGAGAAAGAAAGTGCAACTAGCAACAAACAGGAATAAACAAGTAGGCAATATACTGCTTAAGAACATAGTTGATTCTAATTATTGTATATAACAACAAATCCAAGATTAAATTGATCAGGTAAATAGAAGTATCATTCCAAGATATACAAAGTGGATGCCCTTTTTTTATTTGCCTAGTTCATTGTAGTATTATTAATTTAATTGAACAGTGAATATTTGGACAAGAACAATTTCAGTTCTTATGTAAACATTAAGTTGCACAGAAATCCCAGAACAAGGTACATTGTTACTGAGACCAGTCTTGCTAGACTGGCAAGGTTATGAGGTGAACTAATACCATTATGGCGTCATGCCATCCATTTTCCAAATTTTCCTACACTGGCCTTTGATGAGTTACCATCAACGACAGCCAAATGGATCCAAGCAAAACAGAAGCAACTCTAGTTTTGGAACCTAGCTTATAAACCAAAGCAATTTTATGGTTATGCTTACATGTCGCCCATTCATTTATACAGCTGCGGCAGTTTTGTCTACAAGCACCTCATGAATAACATCAAAGGCAAGATGTTAAGTGTTCATAAACATAATTAAGTCAGCATTTCATTTCAAGGGAAACTAGGAATGCGAAATTCATAAAATCATAAATAAATGATGGTAGCACTGGATTGAACACTTTAACACTACAATTTTTTATAGGCAATCACAATGCACTTTAACAGCACCAGTCACAAGGACAATTATACATATTAAAAAATACAGTGTTTTTTCATCATGGTAATATGTGACTGGCTACAGAACAGACTTAAATTCAATAGCACGAACACAATCTAACAGTCCAACTGGACATAGCTGATAAAAAACAGGCCAACTGGACATAGTGCATTGTATTCAAGCCTAGTTACAACTGCTTGCTATTCTGAAAGGATATCAACATTTGAAAAGTTTGTTCCAACAAAAATAAATAAACACTAGGGACAACTGGTGTTGACTTCTTTACAGACTTATTATAAGAAAGCCTATTTCAATAATCCATGAGGTGCAATCCCTCACAAAAGGCACCTCAAGATGTGAAATGTGACTCTTATACATTGAGGCATGCCCTTTGTGCACAAGCTTCATGTGCCTCCTTAAAGACTTTTTAGGCAACAAACCGAAAATGCCAAAACAGCCAAAGAAAGAGACAATATGACAGAAAGAAAATCCTGCAAATGAAAGAGAAGTGGATGGTATCAGTTCTAACCTGTTATTTCCCCTAGACCCATTTATCCCATCAGCTTCTTTTTCTTCATCAGGATGAACACTGGATGCTCTTGACTGTGAACGCCTTGAAATTGGGTCAGATGCAGAATTAGTGGTCCTCAAGACATCAATCTCGCCGTCCTACAGTAGTTTGAGGTAAAGAATGATATGAACCCAAATAATTGCAGAAGCAAGCTGAGTGCAAGAAAAGATATAAACGGAAGTTAAAACCAGAAACCCCAGTTCGAGAAAAGCTATCTCTGGCATAGAATGAATAAGTTACCATCTTCTTCATCTTCTCTCGCTCCAGCTCTCTTAACTCTTTTTCTTTCTTTTTCTGGATTTCATGTGTAATCCGATCTGCCTCAGCCTATGATGACCATAAACAGAATTAGGAGAAAACCAACACCAGAGCTTCAACAATGAGAAGTAAAGCAACAATTCATATGAATATAAACCTTTTTCTTCCTAGTTTCCTCTTCCTTGGCATCCAAGAATTGTTGAGGGACACCACTCGCATTTTTCTGGGCGCTGAGCAGAAGAGTCCAAAGCTCCTTCATGAACTTTCCAGTATTTTTCTCCATGAACCCAGTGAGCTGGATCTGAACCTCTTTCCCATTCACGTCCTACAAGAAAAAAGGAAAGGATAATCGACGCTCATTACTGATCAACAAAAACAATTAATCTTCAAAACAACATCCAAACAGGTTCGGGGTGAAGGAAATAAGCTTACTGCTTACCTTTCCATCAAGAAGTCCATATATGAAGTTGATTAGAACTTCATCCTCGAATCCAAGAAGCTCGGTCACCCTATTAGCAATCCAAGGCCTAATAACATCCATCTTCACCTTCGTCATGTCCACCTATATGCATAATTTTGATGACAATTAAGTTACCAATTAGTTGTTATACTTATCAATCGTTACTTTAGTACTAATGAACTAACCCCAATTAAAACTTGTTGGATCCTACTAAACCCTAGCTTTCAGGAACTATAAATAATTACCGAAACTGAATATTCTTCCTTCTGATAGTTTTCTTGAAACTGAAAAATCAAAGTAAAAAACAAATGACAACTACGAACCAGATGATCCAATTCAGGCGAGAACTTCTGGGTTTTCAATAGTTTCGCTTGTTTATTCGAGAACCGAGTGTCTTGATCGGCAGAAGTGCCCTAGCAAATCAATGTCGATACAAGTTCAACAGGAATCAAATACTTCGAATGCAGAATCTTACAGAGACGCATAAGATCGATGAGTTCGGATCCTAAACCTACAAATACATACAATCTCATTTTTTTAATTGAAATACAAAAGAGATATTACCCGGAAGAATCCGCCCGACATCCTCTAAGGATTTGGTAGCCACCACCAAACTTTCAGCAGAAAGAATTATTAGAATTTGAGGATGAATTGGGGAGCGGGGAAGCGAGGGATTATAGCTTCGCGCTTTATCGGCGTTGCGCCATATTCAAGCCAAGGTTTGTGAAGAGGAAAGGAGAGGGCTGCAAACGAAGCGACTCGTATTATCTACAACTGGTTGAGTGGCACGTGCAAATATATGGAGAGATACAGGAATGCAAATGGATCAGATTAGACCCGATTCGAATATATCCGAATCTGTTTCGATAATGTAGATTCTATAACCGATTCAATGATCCGATGGATCTTACAAATATTAATTCGAATTCGATTTGCTAAGATGTTGGATATGATATGTGATATTTAGGGGGTGTTTTACAAGAGTCCGGATCTCATGTAGTCTGAATGGTGTGTGTCGGGCATCACACAGTTTACAATAGCACCTCGGTTCACATGTGCAAAAGTTTTCTGTTGCTTGCATGATGCAATTTTTCATCTTCCGCAGTTGCATCAGACACTTCATGTGCCCAAATCCCCTGCAAGCAGTGGCACATGTGTCGTTGGTGGAACCGGCCTGGCCGAAACCAGTTGGCGGGCAATTATCGATGGCATCATGCGCCCAAACCCCTTGTAAGCGATGCCATCTGTGTCGCGGGTGGAATCGGCCCAGCCAAACCAGTTGAGAGGCAGTCATCGGCAAAGGTAAAGAAGTGGATTGAGATGAAGCAGAAACGGTGTTGCTGCAACTTCCGGCTGAAACCAGTCATCGAAAATGGTAGTAAGCTTTGTCGAGAGAGGGGAAATCGAAAACGGTAGCCAATGGTTTCGTTTCCAACCGGCGAATAGAGCAGCAAAAATTCCAAACGTCTCTCACGGTGCTGCGGCAACTTCCTGCTGAAACCAGTTATCGGAAACGGTAGCAAGCTTTGCTGAGAGGGGAAATCACAAACGGTAGCCAATGGTTTCATTTCCAACCGGCAAAGAGAGCAGCAAAAATTCCAAACGTCTCTCACGATGCTGCTGCAACTTCCAGCTGAAAACCAGTCATCGGAAATGGTAGCAAGCTTTGCTGAGAGAGGAAATCGTAAACGGTAGCCAATGGTTTCATTTCCAACCGGCAAAGAGAGCAGCAAAAATTCCAAACGTCTCTCACGATGCTGCTACAACTTCCGGCTGAAACCAGTCATCGAAAACGGTAGCAAGCTTTGCCGGGAGAGGGGAAATTGGAAATGGTAGCCAATGGTTTCGTTTCCAACCGGCGAAGAGAGCAGCAAAAATTCCAAACATCTCTCACGGTGCTGCTGCAACTTCCGGCTGAAACCAGTCATCAGAAGTAGTAGCAAGCTTTGCTGAGAGAGGGGAAATCGAAAACGATAGCCAATGGTTCCATTTCCAACTGGCGAAGAGAGTAGCAAAAATTCCAAACGTCGCCTGAGAGATCCGAACTCTCGCGGGGAAACCCCATGTACTTAGTAGGCACATGCCTTAACCAGTCGGCCAAATGACGATCGATTTCAAAGCTAGTATCAATCCAACAAGACTGAAAAACAATACAAAAAAAAAAAAAAAACAGTACCGCCTTTTCTGGCTTTCTTTCTGACCGTTTTAGTTTCCGCTGGGCAGAGCATTCACTTTCAAGAATTATTTTTCAGCGCCCCCAATTTGTTTTGCCAATAAAAATTTCTTACAATTTATATGTTTAGGAAGCAAATACTATTTCGGTTCTAACGCTCAAACTAAATGAGAAAGATAAGTGAAAAAACCTCCATTTGTTTTACACAAGTGTTCCCCCTCACTTGGGAATGCTATCCCCATTCCCTCTTAAGGGGAGACAATAGGTTTTAAGAGAAAAAGGGTAAAAAAAACAAAATAAAAAAAGTTTAATGGGGTATTTTTATAATTTAATGTATTCCGTTATCTGACTTAACGGTCAAAGAAAGTATTTGTCTCATGATAATACAGAGTTTTTATCGCAAAACAAGGTACAAGGGAAGTTTTGTCACAGACCCCATAGTACAGGGGGTCTTTGTAATTTGCCCTAAAAAAAGAAAAGCCCAAATCGAATATTCAATACTTGAGAGTTTGGATAAAAATAAAGGAGGGAAATTTAACCAAACCCTAGAGAAAATGGGTGCCATTAACGATTGCAGAGCTCTCTTTCTTCCTCGAGCTTTTAATCAGGAGTGGAAGCCATTAATGATTGCAAGTTTAGAAAGAAAGTTTTGCAAAGAAATATCGGTTTTTCTTCTACTCAAATTTTCAATAAAAAATGGGAGTCATCTGCACATAGACTTAACTTTTCTTAGTTGAAACCCACTTCCATTAATGAATAATTACAAACTCATTGTTAGGGTTGATGCTGTTTCTCTCTCTCTCTTTATTTATTTTTTGCACGCGGGCGTTAATATCTATCGCGTATATATGTATTGTTTTTTAAAACAAACCAACCTGATTTTGCCTTTCAAAACAAGTACTTCAAAAACTTTTTTTTTTGGGATGTGGTGACTTAAAAACATATGAAAGCAAAAACTATATATATATATATATATATATATATATATATATATATATATATATATATATATATATATATATATATATATATATATATAAAATGTGGGATCTTGAAACTCCTAGTTGGAAAGTTACTTAGGCGTGTTCACGTGGTGAGCTAGATTAAACTACAAAACAGGGATCAAAGAGACCAGGGTGAATGACCCAATAAGGTCACTCAGATGCTTAAGTCAGTATTATTGTTGTGGTTGTGAGCAAAAGTTTGAGTGCTAGAGAGCTTGAGTGTAGGTAATCGCGCGTACTTGGGCCCTGGAGGGGTTGTTGCCCTCATATAGCTGAGTTGTCGTGGGTCTCACGAAACGGTTTTGGGATCTTTAGCCTGAGTAGATGAGATCCATTCCCACTTTAGCCGGGGAGTAACGTATCAGTCAATGAAATCTATCGTTATCGCCCGATCTAGGCAGGGAGAGGATAAGGCCTGTCGTTACGGGGCGTGATCCCGTGAGGTTCAGAGTTCGCTAGGAAGCTTCTGGAGTCAACTACATGTCACTTTAATTCCTGGGCTCCAAACAGGCTTTATGCCGAGGTGACTTTATGCCGAAGTGGCTTTTGTGTCGAGGTGGCTTTGTACCAAGGTGACCGAAAACCTGAGCTCTAAAAACTACTGACTAGGCTCCTCTTGCTAAGTTGTCATCCTACGGGAAGATTGCATCCACGTAACCTTTACTTACTACGTCGTGCCAAATTACCCCTCATCAATTGCCCCCACTCCTCGTGCGAGAGGTCCTGACCCAGTGCGGGGAGTTCATGGAGAGCCCAGGTGGATTTGGCATGAAGTCTAGGTGATATGGAGGGCAGACCGTTGGTCAGACCTGTTCGACCATTCAGCTCAACCAGGAAGTGACCCAGATCACGTATCAAGTACACGTGGGCATCAAATCGATTATAGTCTCCACAAACGTCAAAACCCGTGCTAAATTGATTTCAACCTCGGGAAGTGTGCAACCAATTTTCATAGGAGTCATTGGATTGTATAGATCTCGATCGTTGATTCTTGGATATACTGGTTATAAATAGGGGTCGAAGGACCCATTTTCTTCGCCACAAAATTGTGAATTCAAAGTCCCTAAGGTCGCGTTCAAGTATTGTAGCTCGGTGTCAGCTATTCCTGGGTCCGAGGTCGTCTTGCTTTCTTCGGTCTTCTTTTGGTGAGTTCGTCTCCCTTTGCTTTCGATTCCATTGTCCTTTCTGATAGTATGTGTAGCATTAGCTTAAATAGCCTTCTAGGTGGGAGCAGCGAGTCCGTTGGGGCCGAGGTGGGGACCTCGGCATAGATCGTGGAGCCTCATCCTACCGAGGTGGGCACTTTGGCATAGGATGTGGACTCACTTCGGCGAGAGCGAGAAGCCTCCGGCTTGTCTGCCTTCAGCTCACAGCGAGGTTTCCTACCAGACAGTATTCCCTTAGGCAACTTTCCTTGGGATCACGGTCATGGCGAGATTGTGGTCTTTGAGGAGCAGCTCATTGTCGGGCTACGTCTTCCACTCCACCCTTTCATAATTGAAGTCATTAAGTTCTTTGACATTGCCCTAGACAAGCTACATCCGAACTCCATCCATGACATCGTAAGTACCATTGCCCTTTTCCACGATTACAACCGACCTCTAGACCTCGACATCTTCTCTTCGATCCTTTCCATAAAAAAGAACTCGTCCAGTGCTCTACCCGAGCACAAGCAAAGTTATTATATGTCTCCTCACCCTGGGTACAAGCTGTTGCATGAGCTCCCTAACAAGGTCCCGGCCTAGAAGAGACACTACTTCGTGGTCCGTAACACCAAGGGGTGGCCTTTCCCAACTCACAAGAGGGCAGCCATCCAAGACCCCGGCGTTAAACTGGACTCGAAGACAAGTGAGGAGGTCCGATCTTGGGCGAAGATCGCCTGAAGTTCGAAAACTTCATGAACGAGGAGAAGCTCATGTAAGCCGGTCTAAGCCCCCCTAGTAGGTCGCTAACTGTTGTACCTTTTCTTGTTTGTTTTACTTCGGTATTGTATCTAACTTAGTTCATCACTTGTTGCAATTGTCATGGACAATATCCCTGCCGATGAGCTCTTTGGGAGCATGCAAAAGGGGAAGAAAAAGAAGAGGGCCTCCACACTGAGACCACCATCTTTGACGTCGCCGCCTCTGCCCCCGAACACCCACCCGTTGCCGAAACAGCTTCCCGTGATCGACTTGGTTGAAGAGGACTCAAGCAAGGCCACCACCCCGCTGCCCAAGGAGACCACACTTTCAGAGCCTCAGCCCGTACCAACGATCGCCACTTCTTCAGGTAGCGATACTTCAGTCCTGAGCATTTTGACTCCAAAGTTTGGCCTTCTCAAGAGCAAGGATGCGGTATTCGTCGAGGAGGTTGCTCGTTGGGTTGACTTGCCGGTTGCTTAGCTCGGGGCCCGAGTGCCCACACATTGTATGGTGGTACGTACTCGACCTTCAAGTTGCTTTGTACTTAGATTTTTCTTCATACTTATACTCGCTTTCGTCTTTTGGTAGGTGAACTCTTCTATCCACGCCATGGCCTATCAGTTCGAGGTGAACTTGAAGCGAGCTCTCAAAGCCAAGGAGTCCTCTTGAAATGCCTACTCTAAGCTCAACTTAGCTTGCTACGAGATCAACTAGCTGAAGAACGACGTACGGGCTAAGAAGGAGCTATTGACTCTACTGATGGCCGAGAAGGAGTTCGAAGTAGAGAATAAGCAAAGGTGGCCCAGAAGAGAGAGAACGAGAACCCCGAGGCACTTGTGAAGGAGCAGACTGAAATTCTACTCCAAGCTATAGAGGACGCGAAGGCCAAGGCTGTAGAGGAGTATAAGTCTTCGGCGGAGTACCGCGAGAAGATGGTCTAGGTCGAAACAGCAAGCTACCACAAGGGATTTAAGCTAAGTAGGTGGTTGACCCGATGTGAATTTCCCCACCTCGAACTCAGTGCCATCACAAAATTTTAGATGACGAAGGAGATGGTCGTCGAAGCCGCAAAGGACCCAGACTCTGAGGAGGAGAGCGGAGACAACCTTCTCGATGATGATACAACGGGAGAAGGAGAGGGGGCTGATGTCGCTGAGGACCACATGGAGACAGATCCACCCGTTGACGCTTCCGCTAGGGATAAGGAGCCCCAAATTGACTGATGCCTCTTTTCTTGGACCCCCTTTTGTAAATACTTGATGTCCCGAGCCTTCGAGCTCGGCTAAACAGTTGTAATCTTTTCTTTATTTCTTTTTTCACTATGTACTCGAAGTACTTTATCAATGGAATACAAACATTTTGCAAAACTTTTCGTGTGCAAAATTTGTCTAAGTGTGGATTACTCGTGAGCTAGACCATATAGGAGCAAATTTTTTGGAAGTATAAATTATTCCCAAACTCAAGATTACTCCCGAACTCGAATAGGAATAATCGTTATTATATGATGGGGTGAGCAGACATTGTAGGGTGTACATGCCTGACCTGTCTGCACCTGGGCTACTTTGCGTTACCCATGCCAAAGTGACCGAGTTTTAATGAGCCCGTGCTGAAGAGGTGACCGGATCTTAAGTTGTGCCGAGGTTTCTTATCAGCTCGGCACCATAGCACTTACTCTTCAGGGAGTGACTTAAGGTCCTCTCTCAAGTTCATTGTCCATAGGATCAATTCGGTGGTCTTATAGACTTAGTCGTTTTTGCTTGTACTGAGGTTTATATGTAGTATCTCCTTACGTTATCGATATTCCAAGCTCGGGGTACCTACTTCCCTTCCATGGTCTCGAGTTCATAGGTTCCTTCTCCGAACACCCGTCATACCCGGTAAAGACCTCCCCAATTCAGACCGAGCTTACCCACGCCAGGTTCAGGTGCCATTACCTTACGAAGGACCAGGTCGTCAACTCTAAATAGTCGTTTCCTGACCCGGGCATTATAATACCGAGCTACTCGATGTTGGTAAGGTACAGTTTGAATGTGGGTTAGATCACGTACCTCTTCGACGAGGTCCAAACTAGTTCTGATCTCATCGTCATTTGTCTCTTCGTTGTAGGCTTTGAGCCACAATGTTGGTACTTCAATCTCTGTCGGGATCACAACTTCTATCCCGAATGTAAGGTTGAAGGGCATCCACCCACAACCCTTTAGCTCATCCAGTAAGCCCAAAGGACGTTGGGCAGCTCGTCCACCCACAACCCTTTAACTCGCACAAGACGAGCCTTTAGTCCGCGGAGGATAGCCCAGTTCGTCACTTCGACCTATCCGTTTGCTTGCGGATGTACTATCAAAGTGAAGTTTTACTAAATCCCCATCTTGGTGCACTAGTTCTGGAATTTGATGTCTTCAAATTGCTTTTTGTTATCCAAAATCGAAACTGGCACACGATGCTTTTCCAGAAGAAATTCTGCAAATTCCAGGTTGTAATGCTTACCAATGGTTCAGCTTCCACCCACTTTCTGAAGTAGTCTATTGCCACAACTAAGAACTTCCTCTGCTCGGTTGCTGACAGAAAAGGGCCAAGGATGTTGATTCCCTACTACGTAAAGGGCTACGACCTAATAAAATACTTCAAATTAGCAGCAAGCTGATGAGGGATGTTGGTGTGCCTCTGACATTTGTCACATTTATTGACAAACTCGAGTGCGTCTGCTTTCATCGTGGGCCAATAGCAGCACTACCTTAATGCCTTTTGGGCGAGGGCCCTGCCCTCCAAGTGTCCACCACATAAACATTCATGGATATCGTGAAGTACGAGCTCAGCTTTTGAGGGTCGTAGGCAACGTAGGTAGGGGAGCGTGAAGGATCTCTTGTATAGCCATCTGTCTATGAGGATGTACCGGGCTGATTGATGCTTTACCCTCTGAGCTGCATTACGTTTTGCAGGTAGGGTCTCATGGAGCCAATAATCAATGAGCGGGTCAATCCAGCTCGGTTCCGCTTGCAACATGGGAGTGACCTTTTTTGCCCCCTGAGAATGCTGGACCGAGGCAAGTCTTCTACGTACACAATTTGCATAGTGTTGTCGCTTGTGCTTGCTAGTTGTGATAAGGCGTCAGCTTCAGCATTCTTGGACCTTGGAATTTGTCTAATGATACAAGAGCTGAAGCATGGTAGGATCTCTCTGACTTTGGTTAAGTAGGCTGCCATAGTCGAGTCGCGTGCTTCATAGTCACCATTGACTTGGTTAACCACCAGTTGAGAATCATTACAGACAATAAGTTGTTTTGTTCCCATTTCCTTCACTAAGTTCAACCCGACAATTAATGCTTCATACTCCGCGTCATTGTTCGACTTCTCGAATCCGAACCAGAGAGCATACTCCATCTTCACCTCGCTTGGGCCGTACAATATCAATCCCGCACCACATCCTCGTTGATTGGATGAGCCGTCGACGTGGAGGATCCATGGTTCCTCGTCCCAGGTCGATGCCAACCTGACTGGGACCGGGCCACAATGGTTGATGCCTCCATCGTCTTAGCGGGCTTAGTCAGTTCAGGGGCTGGTGTGTTGAACGTGCATTCTGTTACAAAGTTTGTCAAGATTTGGGCTTTGATTGCTAATCGTGGCTCAAACCGGATGTCGTACTCACTAAGTTCGATTGACAACTTCATCAATCTTCCTGACACCTCGGGCTTAAGTAGGATATGCCTCAGAGGCTTATCAGTAAGGACAATGATGGTATGGGCTTGGAAGTATGGGTGTAGTTTCTGAGCTACTACCACTAGCGAGTACACCAACTTCTCGATATCGAGGTATCTAGTTTTTGCATCCTGCAACACTTTACTTACATACTAGACGGGTTTTTGAACCAGATCTACCTCTCTGATTAGTACCGAGATGACCGCCTCGTCACTCGCAGAGAGGTACAACTTCAACACATCTCCTTCCTCAGGTCAGGTTAAAATCGGGGTGGTACTTAGGTACATTTTTCAGCTCATCAAATGCGATATGACACTCTTTAGTCCATTCGAAAGTTTCATTCTTTTTAATTGCTTTAAAAAAGGGAAGGCAGTGACCTACCGATTTAGACATAAATCGATTTAAGGAAGCTACCCGGTCAGTTAGTTGTTGTACCTCCTTGATTTTCTAGAGTGGTCGCATTTCTAAGATGGCATTGTTTTTGTCCGGGTTTGCTTCGATGCCACTTCGGTTCAGTATGTAACTGAGGAACTTGCTTGACGTGACCCCGAAGACACACTTATTTGGGTTTATCTTCATGTTGTGTTTCCTTATAATTTGAAAAACAACATCTAAATCGTCAATTAAAGATCTAGAAAATTGGATCTTCATGACCATGTCATCAACATAACCTTCCACTTTATTGCCAATCAAAAGTTCAAAAATCTTATTTACAAGTCGCTGGAAAGTTGCTCTAGCGTTTTTTAAACCAAAGGGCATAACTTTATAATAGTATAGCCCGAGCTCAGTTACAAAAGTAGTTTTGTCTTGGTCAGTTGTGTTCATCGTAATTTGATTATAGACGGAGTAGGCGTCCATGAAATTCAGTAACTCATGCCCTGAGGTCGCGTCTACCAGGTGGTTAATTCTGAACAGGGGGAAGCAATCCTTTGGGCAACCTCTGTTCAGGTCAGTGTAGGCGACGCTCATGCACCATTTGCCATTGGCTTTCTTCACAAGCACGGGATTGGTGACCTAGCTCGGGTAATGGACCTCCCTGGCGAATTCAGTGGCTAGAAGCTTCCTGACCTCCTCATCGACTACCTTCCACCACTCCAGGTGAGGTTGTGTTTTTTTGTCTAACTGGCTTGACTAAATGGTCCACATTAAGTTTATGAGTTATTATACTAGGGTCAATTCCGGGCATTTCTGCCACAGACTAGGCGAAAACATCTAAATTGTTAAGTAAGAAACTAACTAATTGTGTTCGGAGCAGTTCACTTATCAGTGCACCGATTTGGAGAGTCTTGGTCGGTTCGATCTTAGACACTGGTATGTAGGCCGTCTTTTCCATCGGGGCAGCTCGCTCCTCGGTGTAATTTGTTGGTTACTCCGGTTCGATGCTTTCTACCAGTTTTGTCTTTCCCTTGAGGTTAGCCACATAACACTTCTGGGACTCAAGTTGATCGCCTCGTATCACCCCTACTTTGTAATCCGTCGGGAATTTCATCGCGAGATAGTAACACTATCGCGCGTAAAACATGTGTAATAGGCCAACCTATGATTGATTTGTATGGGGATGAAGTCGTGACCACCAAGAATGTGTGCTCGAATAGGACAATATTTGGCCACATGCCCACCTCCACTGGTATTATGACGCGACCTATAGGTTTGACTTCCTCTTCGTTGAACCTTACTAGTGGGGCATCTACTGGTTTTAGATCGCTCTGCTATAGTTGCAATTTATCAAAGGTTCCTTTGAAGTGGATATCAGTCGAACTGCTTGAATCCACCAAGATCCGCTTCATTTCGAAGTCATTAATGATCATCTTCATGACCAGGGCGTCGTCAAGAGGATATTGAATCCCACAGGCATCGTCCTCAGTAAAATAGATGGGTTCTTCGATCCAGGGTCGCTTGGGTGGGTTCTCTACTTCATGCTCTAGTTCTTGGACTAATGTTTTTCCAGTTGCTGTTGTGCACCCCGCTACAATAGATCCTCTAGTGATCATGTTAATCACCTCGCGGATCGGTCTTTTTTCTGGTAGCAGGTGAGGTGGCTACTCGTTTTGTCTGTTGCTTTCTGGGGCATCTTTCTTCCGATCTCCCTGTCAGTCCCCCTGTCCTTTTCCTCGTGCAAGATGTACTTCTTTAAGTACCCATGACGGATTAGCTCTTCGATCTTGTCACTGAGGTTTCTACAATTTTCTGTGTTGTGACCATGGTCCTAATGAAAGTAACAATAGACGTTCAGGTTCTTGGTCACTGAGTCTCCCCGTAGCCTGAGTGGCCATCTAACGATGGAGGAATCTTTGATGGCCATTAAGATCACTCTTAGCTTCGCATTAAGGGGAGTATAGTTGGTTCTCTCCATTGGTGGGGTCTTGGAATGCCGACCTGACCTGTAACTTCGTGAGGGGGACTTACTCCTCGAGCTCGGGGACTTGCTTCTTCACTTAGGGGACTTGCTTTTTTTCCTTTTCTTATTGCTCGTTCTTTCTTCGTCTCTTTTCCTCTTCTCTCCTTACTGGTTGTCGGTTTTCTAGTTTATCTCTTCTTTTTTGCTGATAAGCTGATTGGCCAACTTGAGGAACTCGATGATGTTCTTCGGCTTGTTGGCCACGACATGCCACTTGAACTCTTTGTAAGTGATTCCCTTTCGCACTGCGGTGAGACGTACTGTTGGGTCAAGGTCTGGTATTTGCAGGCATGTCTCGTTGAAGCGCTTGATGTAGCTCTGAATTGACTCTCCTTGCCTTTGCACCACGTTCAGATGGCACTCCTGTGACTTCGGGCACTTCTTACTGGCGATGGAATGGATCGTAAATATGTTTGTGAACTGCACCCAGCTTCTGATGGAACCTGACACGAGGTTACTATACCAGGTCCAAACTACACCTCTGAATGTGGTGGAGAAAGCCATGCACATGCAAGCCTCGTTGGCTCCGGCGAGATGCATTTGAGACTGGAATGCGTCTATGTGATTATTGGGATTAAAGGACGAGTCATACTTGTTTAGCAACGATACCTTGAAATCTTTCGACATTGGGGCCGCCAGGAGCTCGGGTAATAGGGGGATGGCCGGCTCAACAAAGTAGGTGTTGTTCTTGTGGCCACCGAGCTCACCTCCTCTCTTTCTCGACATTGATCCACTGGTGGACTGTTCCTTGCGGATGAATGGCGAGTCTTGCGACGTCGCCGTTGTTGCTTCTTTGGTAGTGTAGCGTTTGTACTGCCAACTTTAGTATTGTCAAGTACTTCAATCTTACTCCGAATGGTAGGGCGAGGTGGTTCGGGGGTTCTCGCTGCTTCTTCTTTGTTGCATACCCGATGCTGGCTACCATGGGGAACCGAGGGGTCTCCTCTCGAGCCCGCACCTTGGGCCTCGAGCTGATGATCTTTATTACCTTGATGCGGAACTTGCTGACTGTGTCTCTCGGGCTGGCTAGGTTTAGGCTTGTCCCTTGAGCTCTCTCTTCGGGAAGCAGGGAGAGTATGTCGTTCGCCTACTATACCCTGCGGCGGGGTCCATCCCAAGAGAGGGACCGGTACCTAAGATGTTCTCTCATCGCGGGGAGGAGACTGGCGGACGTTCTGGTGAGCTTGGTGCTGATTCTGGTTCTAGGTTTGCCTTTGATAATGATTTGCCAGCTGATTTGATTACAGTGGTGGAAATTGCTATTGATATTGCTGATAGAAGTAGTATTGTTGAAACTGATGGGTCTGCTGCATTTCGATCCGCATTGTTCGGACGCTCTGGACAAGGTCGTTGAATTGGGAGTGCCTGACCCTAGGAGGGATCACGGAAGGCTTCGAGAAGGTGGCACTCACTTGGCGGAGCGGGACACTCACCTGTTGGGTAGTGTGCGGCACGGACAGTAATGGGACCTCGGAGACAGTAAGGGGAATGGTGAACTGGCCAATAGTCTTTGAGGAACCTTGGGAAGTGATTGTATGCTGCTCTTGCCCCCCAGTAATGTTCATGTCACTCTTTCCATTGTGGCTGGATGGTGACATTGAGGTTGAAACCGAGACTGAGACTGTAACTAGGATTGGGATGACCTTTTGATTGTATCCCATAGACAACGCCAATTGATGATGAGCGATCATGTGGCGAGTTGGATCAAACTGCAAAACAGGGATCAAAGAGATCGAGGTGGATGACCCGGTGAGGTCGCTCCGATGCTTAAGTTAGTATTCTTGTTGTGGTTGCGAGCTAAAGTTTGAGTGCTAGAGAGCTTGAATGTAAGTAATCGCGCATACCTGAGCCTTGGAGAGGTTGTTGCCCTTATATAGCTGAGTTGTCATGGGTCTTATGAAACGGTTCTGGGATCTTTGGCCTGAGTAGATGAGATCCATTTTTGCTTTAGTCAGGGAGTAACGTATCAGTCAATGAAATCTATTGTTACTGCCTAATCCGGGCGGGGAAAGGATCAAGCCTGTCGTTACGGGGCTTGATCTCGTGAGGTTCGGAGTCCGTTGGGAAGCTACTAGAGTCGACTATGTGTCACTTCAGTTTTTGGGCTCCAAACTAGCTTTATACCGAGGTGACTTTATGCTGAAGTGGCTTTGTGCCGAGGTGACTGAACACCTGAGCTTTGAAAACTGCTAACCAAACTCATCTTACTAAGTTGTCATCCTACGGGCAGATCGCGTCCACGTGACCTTTACTTACTAGGTCGTGCCAAATTACCCCTCATCAATATATATATATATATATATATGTATATATATTAAAGACAAGTTTTTTTTTCAAAAGTTTTGTCATAATATAATTTAAACAAAATGGGGGTATATATGCCTTTTTAAAAACAACAAATAAAATAAAAATTTTAAATTAAAAATGCAATAAAAATATATTTAACATATGTATAAAAATTAAATTACAAAATTGTATATACATTTTTTATGTATATATATATGCATGTATTTATATATATAATATAAAAATTAATTACATGTTTAAATATATATCATATCGGATTTTTTTTTATCAGGTAGGGGTGATCCAAATTTGACCCAAATTTAAACAAATAATTTTCCTTTTTCAACCGATCTGACGACACAATCGGATTGCATTTGAATTCAAAACATATCATAATCCGGTCTGTTTGCACCCGTAAAGAGAGAGAAAGGGGAGGGAATGGAGATATATGAGTTAGGAATTTCATCGGATCATATCTAGGTAAACAGACATCAACCTTGTTATCATTTATCAAATCTATGGATCCAAAACCTGATATGTCGACACCCGGCTTATTGTGCTTAAAATGACAAAAAAAAAACTAATTATTATAATAAATGTATATAAATATATAATACTAAAATTGATAATTATAAAATATACATATAATAATAATAATAATAATAATAATAATAATAATAATAATAATAATAATATATAACAGTAATAGTAATAGTAGTAGTATTTTTTAATTAACCCAAATCTAAATTGATTCAAATTAAATTAAATGCACATCTAATCCAATTACTAATCACATTCAAATTCTAACATCCATATTGGAGACAATAGAGTCATCCAATGTAGACTTTTGGAGTACATTAACAACCCTTATATGAGTATATGGGTGAGGAAAAAATTGTTCAAATTTAAAACATGGTCGTTTGAAATTGCAGTCAAGTCAAAAGTAAGCATTTACATCATATAATAATAATTTATATTACATACTTATATGCATACATACATGCGTACCTACATATACAACAAAACTATCCACATCACCTCTTGTTGTCAATCACAAGTAGAGGCATTCATTATATGGTCCAAACGACCAAACCAAACAAAAAAGGAAAAAACCACGAAGATTACTTCAATTCGTTGGGTAATTCACAAAGTACCATGGAAAAAGATAAAATGGAGAAGTAAAATTGGACTTATATAATCAAAACTACTAATTATTTTTTTTACTCGATAAAATATTGCTAAAAGAAATTACAAATACACCTAGGAGGGGTCTCCTTCCAAATACTCACAATAGGACCTTAAACTTTGCTAAGCAATGAGCCAAAAAAAATATAGAGTATATGAAATGTAACAAATCATACACTTAGTTGTGTAAAGAATAAAAAGATAGAACATATATATATATATAGGGACCGTGCAGTGCATGGAAAAATCTGAAAGATTTAATCATTTTATTTTTCATTTAATGTTGACTTATAAAAATAATTATTGTTAATTGAATAGGACAGGTCAGTTCGGCGAGGTGTATCCCGAACTGTTATTAGGCAGGCCAGTTCGGCGAGGTATACCCCGAGCTGTTACAAGGGTGGCCAGTTTGGCGAGGTATATCTCGATCTGTAACGAAGTTGGCCAGTTGGGCGAGGTATATCCCGAGCTGTTACAAGGTTGGCCAGTTCGGCGGGGTATATCTCGAGCTGTTACAAGGTTGGCCAGTTCGGCGAGGTATATCCCGAGCTGTTACAAGGTTGGCCAGTTCGGCGAAGTATATCCCGAGCTGTTACAAGGTTGGCCAGTTCAGATTACTCTGGTTTTGGGCCAAGGGCGAGTTTGGGCCCCCCGTAGGGAGTTCAGTCCACTGGTGTCCCCTTGTTCACGCCTTAGGCTTGGCCCTTTTGCCGAGCTGTTGTTTCTACTACGTGTCGCATAACTGGGAGGTCGGGCCAAATCTTCCTTCATCAATTGCCCCCACTCCTAGCGCCAAGGGTCTTGCCCTGGTGCGTGGAGTTTCGCGAGGTAGTAGGTGGATTTGTCCCGTCCTTCGAATCTTGATTGCACGAGTTGCTTTTGCCAGGGCTCTTCGGTTTTCGAGAAGGCTGGAAACGTGCTACTCATAAATGTTGATGGTTGTGATAGCGCGCATTTTTAAATTTCAAAAATTCGCGCCGCTGGGACGTGACAGCGGGTCATTCAAAAAGGCGTGCCACTGCTGTACGTGGGTGGGCGGCTGTCAGGGAGATGTGCGGCGCAGTCAGTTTCGGAAAGACGCGTGTCGGCGAGACGTTGGTTTCAAGAAGGCGTGCGCTAACGTTTCGCTTTTTTCGGAAAGACGTGCGCCAATCACGTCTCGACCTTACGGGACGTGCGGTCAGCGAAAACGTGGGCTGTCGGATCGTCTTTGATCTGCACGGTTGATTCTTGGTTACTGTAGCTATAAATAGTGGGGGACCCCATTCGATTTGTCACTTCTGTGGTTTGTCTACTGAGCTCGCGTCCAACTTTTCAGCTCGCGTCCAAGTTTTTTCCAGCTCGCGTCAAGGTTGGTTACATAGCCTTCAAGGTTCTTTGGCTTGTTCCCGTCTCCGGAGCCTTCAAAACTTTCTTCCGGTGAGTACCTTCCTGAATCCACCTTTTCCTCAATGTCTAGCTTTGATAGGTCAAACGACTCAAGTAGGGCCGACGTAGGTTCTACCAACCGATCCGTATCCCCTGATTGCCTCAGTGATCCTGAGGTGGAACTCGAGGACTATGAACCAGTAGGCCGAGCCGCTTCGGACAGTTTGGCGTCTACCTCTCACCGAGGTCGGATGCTAGACAGGTTTGGTCCCTCGACCATGACGCCTGAGGGGCTTCAATCTATACTTATGTCTTACAACCTTCCTGGGGGGTATACATATTTTATTCCTTCGGGTAGCTTTCCTTGGGAACACGGTCCTGATGAGATCGTGATTTTTCGAGAGCAGCTCGCTGCGAGGTTGCGACTTCCTTTCCACCCCCTTCTCGTCGAAGTCATAAACCACTTCGGTGTCACCATTGGCCAACTCCATCCGAACTCTATTCGGAACCTGGTGGGGACAGTTTCCCTTTTTTGCGAGCAGAATTTCCCTTTAGACTTAGAGCTATTCTCCTCCATCTTGATGCTCAAGAGACAGGCGGGTTCTCTTCCTGGGGGAAGACGGGCGTATTACCTTTCTCCTCGCCAGGGCTTTAAGCTTCTGCACGATCTTCCTAATAAGGTCCCGGCGTGGAAGCGAGACTACCTCGGTGTGCGAAGTGCACAAGGATGGCCCTTTCAGACTGGGTGGGGTGAGGTCGCTCCTGATTCAGGTGTTATTCTCGATAAAGAGATGGTGAAGGGCCTCCGGCAATGGGCATGGCAAGGTTTAAAGTGCCATCACTACTTAACGGAGGCCAAGCCTTTTGCGGCCGGCTTGAGTTCGGGTAGGTTTCTAGCTATGCGGTTTCTTGCTTGCTTTGTTCTTTCATTTTTTCTGATGTCGAACTCGTTTCTGCAGGTGTGATGGACGCGGAGAGAACTCGTGGGGGGCGTCTGTTCCAAGGTATGAAGAGGAGGATGCGGGTCGCCAAGCGAACTCGTACCAAGCTGCCCCTGGATGAGGAGCCCCAAGTTCCAGACCACACGCCGGAGGATCTGCCCAGGGAGCCCGAGGTGACTCCACCGATGCATGAAAATGCCGGGGCGCCTTACGCTGAGACCACTCATACGGGTGCTCTTGCATACTCAAATGCTCCTGCCCACTCTGGGTGCGCTCATACGCGGGCTGGGCCCTTGGGTTCGGGAGCTCATGGGGAGTTCAGGAGCGTGTTGACGCCGAACTACGCTCTTCAGAAGAGTAGGGAGGCTATTTTCCCTGAGGAGGTCGTGGCGTGGACCGATCTTCCTTTGAATCAGGTCGCCTGCCGCGCCGTAACACATGCTATGGTGGTAAGTTAGATTCCGTCTGCCTTTTTCATTTTCTGTCGCTTTTGCTGTTATTGCTCACTTGTTTCTTTTGGTAGGTGAATTCTTCAATTCATGCCTTAGCGGCCCAAGTGGAGAGGAGCTCACGACAGGCGCGAGCTGCTGAGGCTGCCGCTCATGCTACTGAAGAAGCTTTTCGTGCTGCAGAGGTGAATACCCAAGCTGCTGAGGCGGCCGCTTATGCTGCCGAAGAGGCTGCTCGCGTCGCGATGGCCAGGCAGGCAAGGTCTCAGCGTGACACTGAGGCCATGGGGGTAGTTGTCAAGCACATGGAGGACTTGAAGTTGGATTTGCAGCATCAAGTCGAATATCTTCAGGAGGACATCAGGGAGAGAACACAGATTTTTTCTCAAGGCATTGAAGACGCCAAGAAGAAGGCCATTGAAGACTACATTGCCTCTCCGCGTTTTGACGATCTGATGGTGGGTTCTTATAGGAGGGGGTTCAAACTGATCAGGTGGATGATCCGGAACACGTACCCCGACCTCGATGTTAGTGCCATATCCACTTCGCGTATAACTCAGGAGATGGCCAATGCTGCCGATGGTGAGCCGGACTCTGAAGGAGAGGTAGGGCCTTCGGGTGTTGTTGAAGTGCCTTCGGGTTATTATACTCCTGTTTCTTGCAACGGAATAGAATCTTTTTGCCCAAGTGTTCCTTTTCCCTGAACTGATTCTTTGTCGAACTGAATATATGCTTGACTTCTTTGCTTGTTTACGCCGAGGTTCCTCTTGGCGCTGCATCGTGGCCCGTAGGACCTGATTTCGTCCACTTCGCTTGGCGGTTTATAGGTAGTATCGCCTTAAGTTCACGATGTTCCACGCTCGAGGTACTTGTTTGTCTTCCAAGGTTTCGAGTTCGTATGCCCCCCGAGCGCTCGTTTTACTTTATAGGGCCCTTCCCAGTTTGGTCGAAGTTTGCCCACGCCGGGTTCGGGCACCATAATCATACGAAGGACCAGGTCGCCGACTCGGAAGCTTCGTTGCTTTACTCTGGCATTGTAGTAGCGAGCTACCTGCTACTGGTATGCCGCTGTCCGGATGTGCGCGAGGTCCCTTACCTCGTCCAATAGGTCAAGGTTGGTACGTAACTCGTCTCCGTTTGTCCGATCATCGTATGTTTCTAGTCGCAATGTTGGTACTTCGATTTCCGCCGGGATCACTGCTTCGGTGCCGTAGGTGAGGTTGAAGGGGGTTTCTCCCGTGGCGGTTTTTTTTGTAGTTCGGTGAGCCCATAAGACACTTGGTAGCTCTTCGGCCCATAATCCCTTAGCTCGATCCAGACGTGCTTTCAGTCCGCGCAGGATGGCTCTGTTCATTACTTCCGTCTGACCATTTGCCTGCGGGTGCGCGACTAATGTGAAGTTTTGTTGAATCCCCATGTTCTGGCACCACTCTTGGAACTTGATATCCTTGAACTGCTTGCTGTTGTCGGAAATTAGCACCCGAGGTAACCCGAAGCGACATATTATGTTCTTCCAAAAGAAGTTTTGTATGTTTCGGGTCGTAACAGTTGCCAGAGGTTCGACTTCTATCCACTTCGTAAAGTAATCTACTGCAACGACTAGGAATTTTCTTCCACCTGTTGCTGGTGGGAATGGCCCCAGGAGGTTGATGCCCCATTGTGCAAAGGGCCACGGGCTGGCGAGGTATTTGAGGTCAGAGGCAGGTTGATGGTGGATATTGGCGTGCTTCTGACACTTGTCGCATTTTCTGACGAGCTCGACAGCTTCTGCCTTCGTCGTTGGCCAGTAGTATCCTTGTCGAAGTGCTTTTTAGGCGAGTGCTCTGCCCCCCAAGTGTCCGCCGCATAGGCCTTCATGAGTGTCGCGGAGTACGAACTTGGCTTCGGCAGGTCACAGGCAACGCAAGTAGGGGAGCATGTAAGACCGTCGGTATAACCGTTCGTCTATTATGACGTATTTGGCTGCCTGCCGCTGCACCCTCTTGGCCGCATTGCGTTATGTAGGGACGGTTCCGTCTATCAAGAAGCTCGCGAGTGGGTCGATCCAGCTCAGCTCTACACAGTTCTCATGTTGTTGTGACTTGCGCTGGCTAACCGGGACAGAGCGTCGGCCTTAGTGTTCTCTGACCTCGGGATTTGCCTGATGAAGTGTGACTGGAAATTGAGCAGGGCCTCTTTTACTTTTGCCAAATATGCGATCATGGAGAGCTCGCGTGCTTCATACTCGCCTGTAACTTGGTTGACCACGAGCTGGGAATTGCTACAGATGACCAAGTGTTTTGCCTTTACCTTTCGCGCTAGGTCTAGCCCAGCTATCAGTGCTTCGTACTCTGCCTCGTTGTTGGATGCCGCGAACTCAAAGCGTAGTGCGTATTCTAATTTTGTGCCGCCCAGGCCGCATAAGAATATTCCAGCCCCGCTGCCTTGCTGGTTCGAGGAATCATCCACGTGAAGGATCCAGGGCTCTTCATCCCAGTTCGCGTTTCGCCTGGCCAGGAGAGATGCCACACTAGCTACTACTTCACGGGGTTTAGACTCTATTGGCTCGGGAGCTCCGGGTTTGCCCGAACTGTCGACCTCAGGCTCGACCTGTAGGGCTTCGTGGCTGAAAGTGCACTCGGCGATAAAATCTGCCAAAGCTTGGGCCTTAATAGCAGTTCTTGGCTTGTACTGGAGGTCGTACTCGCTGAGTTCGATGGCCATTTCGTCAATCGACCGGAAACCTCGGGTTTGAGTAAAACTTGTCTCAGATGTTTATCAGTCAGGATGATGACGGTGTGAGCCTGGAAGTATGGGCGGAGTTTCCAAGCTACTGTCACCAGTGCGTATGCTAGCTTTTCTATCTGCGGGTACCTTGTCTCTGCTCCCTACAAAATTTTACTAACATAATAGATGGGTCACTGGACCCGGTTTGTTTCTTTTATTAATACCGAACTGACCACCTCGTCGCTTGCCGAGAGGTACAGTTCTAAGACCTCACCCACCTCGGGCCGGGCTAAGGTCGGTACACTAGTGAGGTAACCTTTTAGCTCGTCAAACGCGAGCTGGCAGTCCTGGGTCCACTCGAACCCTTTGCCTTTGATTGCTTTGAAGAAAGGTAGGCAGCGGTTTGCTGATTTGGACATGAAGCGGCTATGCGGCCGTTTAGCCTCTGAACTTCTTTTACTTTTCGAGGTGGTCTCATATCTAGAATGGATTTTATCTTGTCCGGGTTGGCCTCAATACCGCGCCGATTGACAATGTAGCCTAGGAATTTGCCCGAGGTGACGCCGAAGACACATTTGTTGGGTTTCAATTTCATGCTAAACTGACGCAGGATTTGGAAGACAGAATCTAAGTCTTGTATTAATTCTTGTGAAAATTGAGTCTTGACGACCATGTCGTCTACATAGCATTTATCTTCGTGCCAATCAGGGGCCGAAACAACCTATTTACAAGTCTTTGGAAAGTCGCCCCGACATTTTTTAATCCGAAGGGCATGACCTTGTAGCAATATAGGCCGAACTCGGTTATGAAGCTGGTTTTTTCCTCATAGGATGGGTCCATCCGGATTTGGTTGTAGCCCGAGTAGGCATCCAGGAAGCTTTGCAACTCATTTCCCGAGGTCGCGTCAACTAGGCGGTCAATTCTGGGGAGGGGGAAGCAATCTTTCGGGCAAGCTCGGTTCAGGTCGGTGTAGTCGACGCACATGCGCCACTTGCCGTTTGCCTTTTTTACCAACACCGGGTTGGCCACCCAGCTCGGGTAATGGACTTCCCTTATAAAGTTTGCTGCGAGGAGCTTCTCGACCTCCTCGTCGACCGCCCACCAGCGTTCTGGGGCTAAGTTGCGTTTCTTCTGTCTAACAGGTCTGACTACAGGGTCAGTATTAAGTTTGTGAATTATCAGGTCGGGGCTAATGCCGGGCATGTCAGCCGCGAACCAGGAAAAAATATCTAAATTTTGAAGTAAAAAACTCACCAGTTCGGTTCGTAGGGGTTCCTCGACAGAAGCTCCGATCTGAAGTGTGCGAGTTGGGTCCGTAGCCAAAGTCGGGATTGCGACCGTTTCCTCCGTGGGCGAAGCTCGTTCCTCGCCTTGCTCCGCAGGCCGCTCCAGTTCGAGGTCGTCGGCCGCCTTGGTTTTTCCCTTCAGGGCGGCAACATAACATTTGCGGGACTCGAGCTGGTCGCCCCGTGATACCCCCACACCGAAGTCCGTAGGGAACTTCATGGCCAAATAGTAGGTGGAGACCACCGCCCGTAGGATATGCGTGATCGGCCGCCCTATTATGGCATTGTATGGGGAGGGGGTCGCGACTACCAGGAAATCATGGTTGAGTCTGACCGCACAAGGCCATGTGCCGACTTCCACAGGTACTGTTATTTTTCCGAGGGGCCTGACTTCCTCTCCCCTGAAACCCACCATGGGAATGTTCATGGGCTTCAGCTCGCTCCTCTGTAACTGTAGCTGGTCAAATGTTGATTTAAAGAGGATGTCCGCTGAGCTGCCCGAATCTACGAGTACGCGTCTGACCTCGAAGTTGTTGATCCTTAGTTTAATGACAAGCGCGTCATCATGGGGGTAGCAGACCCCTCGCACGTCGTCCTTCGTGAAGAAGATTGGTTCTTCGGTCTTTGGTCTCTTTGGGGGGTTCCGTTCTTCGAGGGCCGCTTCGCGAACTGAAGTCCGGGCCGCTGCTGAGGTACACCCTGCTACCACCGAACCTCCCACAATTACATGGATGGTTCCCCGAACTGGCCTCTCTTCCGGAGGCTGTCGTTGCAACGGTTCGGCGGGTCTGCTGCTAGACTCGGGGGCATCCTTTTTGCGCTCCCCTTGCCGATCTGCCTTATTGTTATTATTGTTGTGCTGTACAAAGTTTCTCAAGTATCCACGACGGATGAGCCCCTCTATCTCGTCCCGGAGGTTATTACGCTGCTCGGTACTATGACCATGGTCTCTATGGAAACTACAATACAAATTCTTATTTTTCTCGTTCGGATTTCCCTTTAGGTGAGGTGGCCACTTCATGTATGGGGCGCCCTTGATCGTCATTAAGATCTCGGTCCGCCTTGTGTTTAACGGCGTGTAATCCGTCCGAACTGCTAGGGGAGCTTGGAACGACTGGTTCGGCTTCGGCTCCCGGGCCGGGTTTTTTCTGTCGACTGGGTTGGAGAGCTTGCTTTCCCTCTTTCTTTTCTCATTCCCGCCTTCGGTTTGTTGGTTGATTTCTTCCTCTGTCCTCATAAACTTGTCCGCGAGCTTGAGGAATTCGGCCACGGTTGCGGGCTGGTTAGCCACCATGTGCCATTTGAATTCTTTGTGCGTTACCCCTCTTTTGGCCGCCGCGAGCTGCACTGCGGGGTCCAACCGTGGTATCTGCAAGCATGCTTCGTTGAATCGCTTGATGTAGCCCTGGATGGATTCTCCTTCCCTTTGGACTACTCCGAAGATGCTTTCCTCCGTTCTGGGGCACCGTTGGCTGGTGACAAAGTGTGCGGTGAAGACCTGCACGAACTGGGCCCAACACTTTATCGACCTGGGGGCCAGGTTCCTGTACCAAGTGCGGGATACCCCTCTGAGGGTGGTGGTGAAGGCCACGCACATGCACGATTCGCTGGCCCTGGCGAGGTGCATTTGGGACTGAAAGGCGTTAACGTGGTCGTTGGGGTCGAAGGACCCGTCGTACTTGTCTAGAGGTGGGAGCTTGAAATTTCTAGGTAAGGGGACCGCTAGGAGTTCTGATGCGAGGGGGGAAGGAACCGAGAGAATCGGGGCAGCTCCTACGTTGTCTGAGCTCGTCTCTTTGCCTCTAAGCTCTAACAAGACACTAGTGGCGGTTCGGCGACTTCGCCGGTGCCTTCGTTGTTGAGTGGGCTTTGTACTAGCGCTGCTGGCCTCCATGTTACCGAGCTCGATGGGCCCGGAATGCTGGTAGTCTGCCGCTAGGGCGCCGAACCGGTTTTTCGTGAGCGGGAACTCGGGCTTGGAGCGCCGGGGTGCCGATCTCGCGGTCGAGGTTCTCGACCCGCCTGCGAGTTGCGAGGCGGGGATGATATTTTTCTCTCTTCAGCCTGGGGACGAGGCCTGGCTGTTAGGGGGGTTCTGGGGCCGGGAGGCCTTTCCCTGGTGGGGGCATCCATCCTGCGGGGAGGCCTTGACCGGCCTCGGAGCGGGGTGGCGAGGTGGAAGTAGTGGTTGGTTCAGTGGCAGTTGGGGGAATTGCTGTTGATAGTGATATTGGGAGATGTTGTGCAGTATTTGGTGCTGGTGAAGCTGGTGCTGCTGGAACTGTTGCATTTGGGCTTGCATTGCCCGCATGCACTGCATTAGGTCGTCCAACCGGTTTTGGCTGGTTGCTAGGGGGACGACAGTCGGTTCAGTAAAGGTTGTCTCAATAGGGGGAGGAAAGGGGATGCTTGTGGTAGGAAGGTTTACGGGCACCACTGCTTGTGGCGCGTTCAAGCTGGGGATCCCATCCACCGAAAGGGGGATGGTGAACTGTCCAACGCACACCACGGGGACTTGAAGTTGTTCCCCAGTGGTGTTTGTCTCCGTGCCATGTCCGGCGTTGCTGGAGGAGGCCATGAGTGTTGGGTTTTTTGAAGAAAAGGGGTTATGGAAGTTTGGAGGGAGGCTTTTTGAAGCGTTTCCCACAGACGGTGCCAATTGATGAAGCGTGATCCGGCCGGTCTTAGCTGTCAACGACCTTGCTTCTGAACTGGGTAGCTGGGAACCTGAAACGGAGGAGGTGAGGAAGCTCCGGGGGGGAACCTGGTGTAGCGGCTCCGAAGCTCAAGTTAGAATCCTTCAAAAGCAAGATAACACCAGATAGCGCAAAGTTTGCATACCTTCTTTGTTGGGGGCAGGGGGCTCTTATAATCACTTCGCGCACTCGCTCCGAGGCCATTGTCAGGTCGGGTATGATTACCCTTGCGCTTGTCAAATTGGCCGTCGTCCTTTCTGCTGGGACAAAACCGTCACTGTCTAACCGTCTCTCTAACTGGAGATGGTGGTGTCAGTGGCGGTGGCAGGGCAGTGGCCGTTTAGAGTGTGGCCGCCAAGCGTCATATCCCAAGTCAGTCAGGTGTGGCGCCCTCGGGCACGGACTTCCTCAGTGTCAGTCATGGTACGACTTGTTTGGTTTTGGTGCCCAGAAGGTGATGCGAAGTGGTGAGCGAGGCGAAGTCTTGAGTTCAGAGGTATCTATAGGACAGGTCAGTTCGGTGAGGTGTATCCCGAACTGTTACAAGGCAGGTCAGTTCGGCGAGGTATACCCCGAGCTGTTATAAGGGTGGCCAGTTCGGCGAGGTATATCCCGAGCTGTTACAAGGTTGCCAGTTCGGTGGGGCATATCCCGAGCTGTTACAAGGTTGGCCAGTTCGACGAGGTATATCCCGAGCTGTTACAAGGTTGGCCAGTTCGGCGAGGTATATCCCGAGCTGTTACAAGGTTGGCCAGTTCGGATTACTCTGGTTTTGGGCCAAGGGCGAGTTCGGGCCCCCCGTAGGGAGTTTGGTCCACTGGTGTCCCCTTGTTCACGCCTTAGGCTTGGCCCTTTTACCGAGCTGTTGTTTCTGCCACGTGTCGCATAACTGGGAGGTCGGGCCAAATCTTCCTTCATCACCCTCCGACCTAAATGACTTGATGACTTACCAGGTGTCTCGTGTTCATACGATTCGGATTTGGTGCCCACGATGTGATGGCGAGAATTTAGTTAGTGTTAGGCGTTGGGACGATGCACCGTATTTGTATTTGGAGTGTCAAGTGTGTACCCTAGAGAGTGTAGTGTAGGATCCAACATTCAAATAGTTCTAAGCAAGAAGCAACTCAGGTGCTTCTCGGCTTCTGGCCTTCTAGATAATCTCATCTACACGCTAACTAGTGGACCCTTATCTGTGTTTAATCCTTACCTGACACGCGGGAAGTAGCATTGCTGGTGAGGTGTAGACCAGTCAGCGTTGCCATGGACAATTGGGCATTACAGTGAGAGAGAGAGAGAGATTTAAGTCCCTTTACCAATGAAATCAAGTCTGACTGTCTAAACTATTTTCAGTGTGAAACAAGAAAAATATTAAAAGGTTTCATGAGTGGACCGCTTTTAGACTAAAACCCTGATACGGTCAGAGTGGGAACGGGGAACTAGTAGTGGACCATTTTTTTTTAGTTTTTTTATTCATTTTGTTAGAGTTTGAATTGCGATATCGGTCATTGTAGTTTCTGAATAAAATGGAGATGTGTTCTTTATTAATTACTATAACGAACTTGATTAATGATTCCAGTTGATGGATATGCCATTATTTTCAAAATAATGGCAATTATTGGACATTAAGTGCTTGCAAAAAATTAATATGCTTGAAAGACACGAAAAACCTATCTCCAAAATTTCCAAATAAAGCTTTTTGTGTCCTTTTTGCTTTATTCTCACACGAAAATATATGGAAAAACATATGGTAGCTAAATTGACTTCGGGTATGAGGGCTATCAGATCTTCTCAAAAATACTTGTCAAATAACCTCTAAGTATTGTTTATGATTTTTATAATGTTCTAAATTAAACAAACAAAAAAAAAAAAAAAACTAACAAATAGTGTTTTCACTGGCAATTATATAATATGATAATCAAATAACGCGTTCAATTCTTTTATTGGTCTTTGTTTTGTTTTTTATTTTATTTTTCTTATTGGGCGAGAATCTCAGAAAGACAGAAATCATCGGTTGATGGTGATGGGTCCCCCTACATTATATAGGGTTACAAGCAACGGGAGGAAGCGTTCCTCTGGTGAAGGTCTCCACCTTCAATTGAAGTTTTAGGGAAATTTCAATACTTATTTAATAATAATAATAAATAAATAAATACTGTCATATTTAAAAATATAAAAAATCATGTTATAAATTGGGTTTCGTGCTTTATATAAGGAGTTTAGGACCGCCGGTCTCAGGCCAGAACCTGGACATTTAGTTAGTTAATAAAGAGGCAAACCGGTTCGACCCGTGAACGGGATTACATTGGAGCGAGAGAGACAAGTAGCACCTAAGAATAGGAAATAGGAAGCTTGTTGGTTGATGGTTGGAAGCAACCGAACCCCGTTCCGGAGATAATCATAAGAATGATTTGACCAAATTCAAATTCCAAGTCATGGACGAAGAATAATCATTCGAGTCAAGCATATTACATTCAGATTCATATCAAGATGAGTCTCTTCTCTCTAACCGATTTAACCGGAATGTCGAGATGTGGCACTGACTAAACTGTCATCCCAAACATAGACATTCGTTCCCGTGAAGGCGTGAATGGTGAACGGTGAATGGTGATGACGTTGATGCCATTCTCTCTCTTTCCCAAATGGAAACTGATTTGTCTGTCCTCTCCGTTTCTTCCTCTGTGACCCAACTGTCCAAGCGCGTCCCATGAAGAAGGTGGGAAGTTGTCATTATTCTCCAAACCTTCCCATACAAATACCCGACATTTTCTCACACAACACCTACGACGATCTGGTCTCAGTTTCCAACAACGGGGATCAGAGACGCAGGGAGAGCCATCGGCCATGGTTGCCACCATGATCTGGCTCTCCGAGATGGGGAGCCGCTTCGGCACCGGCCTTAAGCGTTCCTTTGCGTCCTCTGATCCCAAGAAGAACAATAACCACCCATTCGGATTCCGTCAAGACAAGTCTCCCGTTCTCGGTATCCTCGCGTTCGAGACTGCCAAGGCCATGTCTCGCATCGTCTCTCTCTACAAATCCCTCTCCGACAACGAGATCTTCAAGCTCCGCAAGGAGGTCATGCGATCCCCAGGCGTCGCTTATCTCAATTCCACAGATGAAGCTTTCCTTCTTAACCTCGCCTGCGCAGAGAGGATTGAGGAGCTTGATCGCGCTGCCATTGTCGTCGCTCGGTTAGGGAGGAAATGCTTTGACCCTGGATTGAATGGGTTCGAACAAATATACTCCGACCTCAAGCTCGGGCTCATCGATTTAACGAAACTGGATTTCGGGTCCAGGGAGATAGAGAAGATCACTGACAAGATGGAGAAGTACACCTCCTCCACCTCTGCTTTGTACTCCGCACTTGAGGCTGTAGCTGAGTTGGAGGTATCGGAACGGAAATTAAAGCAATGGAAGAGACACCCCGGTCAGCTACAAGCACAGAAAATGAACTCCGATTTGTTCGAGCAGAAACTGGCGTGGCAGAGGCAACAGGTTCGACACTACAGGGACGTCTCCCTCTGGAGTCAGCCCTTCGACAAGAGCGTCGGTCTGATGGCTCGAACCATCTGCATCATCTACGCCCGCATATGCACCGTTTTTGGGCCCTACATTTCAGTTCTACCTCAGGTTCCAAACCGTCACTCACGTTCCACTTCGCACCAGTTTGATTACCCACTGTACCCGATTCGCGACAGATCGGTAAAAGAAATATCGGCATGCTCAAAATCGGGGCCTCTACCAGGCCCTAACAATCCCAAGCGGGGTTTGATCCGGTTTTGGAGTCGAGAGTCGAACCCGGAGGAAGACATGCAAATCGGTATGAGTGTGGGTTTTGGAATTGGGTTCAAGGAGAACCATTATTATCTGTTTGGAGGGGTTGGGAAAAGGAATAAGTTACTACAGGTGGCGCCACCATCGACGCTGGGTGGTTCGGGTCTGGCGTTGCGGTATGCAAACGTTATAATTCAGGTAGAGAAGTATGTCGACTCGCCGTGTTCCATAGGAAACGACACGCGAGAGCAACTGTACCAGATGTTACCGGCCAGTCTAAAGATGTCGGTGAAGGCCAAGTTGAAGAACACTTGGAGTAGGGAGAAGAACTCGTCCAAGTTGTTTATAGATGAATCGCTGGCAGAGGGATGGAGGGAGGCGCTGAAGGAGATTCTGGGGTGGCTTGCGCCCATGGCGCATGATACCGTCAAGTGGCAAACCGAGAGGAATTTCGAGAAGCAGAACTTCGACGCAAAGCCAACCATATTGTTGTTGCAGACGTTGCATTTTTCAGATAGGGAAAAGACGGAGGCAGCCATCTCGGAGGTCTTGGTGGGGTTGAGTTGTATATGTCGATATGAAAATGAACGTTCGGGTAAGGGTTCGCGTAATGTACCCCACAAGTAATACCAGTAATTAGTGTGAGTGGTGGTTTTTTTGTTTTTCAATCGTTTGGTTGAAATAAATACAGTAGATTTTTTGTCTTAATTTCTTCATTTTTTTGGGGGATGTTTTATAGACACCGCTTAACAATTCGTTAGGATCGATACTGTTTTATAGACACCTCCTTTGACGATTCTGACAATCATTAAAATCTTCCCCATAGTTTCATTTTACCAAAAACCTCCCCTGGATTTTTAAAAAATTCGGCAAAAGTCTCCCTTAGGTCAATGACCAAACGAAAAATGTCAACATTTACAAAATTACCTTGAATCGTCATTCAATTAATTTATAATATATCAGATTTGCCCTCAATCTCCTTCACTGCGCCATGCCTGTCTTGTATCTCAAACACCGTCTCAAGTACCTTCCCCTCCCTCCCGTGCTCCTGCACCGCCCTCTGCAGTAGCTCCTCCCCTCCCGTTCCTGCCCCACTTGATATAATCTTTTCTATCACCTCTTCCTCTAGGTACTCCCCTATTACCGTGAAATATCGACAACCCACCGTTTCTTTATACTCCACCATCATCCGCTGCCTCAACTCTTGGAAGTCCGTCAACTCCTTTAGCTTCTTTTGCAGCATGATGGTGACCGAAGTCCTTGTGCGGTCCACCGGCGTCCCTTCTCTGTATCTAGAGAGCCTCCTATTGGCAGCGTTGGCGCAGTCCATATCCTCAACTTGAGACTTTATGCTTCTCACCTTTTAAGAACGGTCACGATATCGGCATTGGTCCGTGTGTGCAGGGCTTTTAGGGTCTCCGACTAGTGGAGGCATTTGCTCTCTTCGTTGGCTTGCTGCAGTTGGCCAAGGATGTCTTTGGTGAAACTAATCTCTTTCACCATCTCGGCCTCCTATGGTCTATTTGATTTTGCGTCATCGTCACTACCATCTCTAGGTCGACGTTGCCAGCTTCCAAATCTTTCATGGCTTCTTTCTTCAGATCCACATAGCTGAGGAAGGGTTTTGTTATCAAATTGTTCATCTTGCTCTGTTTTCTCTATCTCAGTTGAAACTTGGAATCACAGAACTTTGGAAGAGAGAACACTTCACCTGCAAGAGTAGATTAGGGCTATATGATATGTTTTTCAATTTAAAGGACCCAATTTTGGAAATAATTTCCTTCCTAGAAGTGAAATATATATACAGATGACTTACAGTGATGCATTTATACCGAAGAATGATTTGAAAACCTGTATATAAAAAGTCTGGGGCTGAAAATATACAACACACTGTGTGCTTTATGATTTGGAAACCCGTGTACAAAAAACTCATGAGAATGAGCCCTCGTTCCCATTAGCTTCCTTGACTGGTAATGGAGGATGGTTGGCTATAGGACCCTCATACGGATGATCAATATCATCCTATTCCCCACCATAAGTATCTTGCATCACCTTATGTCAGGCGGCCAGGCCAATGAATTGTGCATTAATTAATTTTGTCCTAAAAACAACATTCCATTAGCACAAACAACCACTGGTTTGAAGATTTTTTATAAGAAAAATACTCTTTATCATTCAACAGGCCCATACCTCCAAAATACATTAAAATTTTATGGTTCAATAAATAGATTTTTTTTCTAAGTCAAGTAGGGCAATAAACACGAGAAACATAAGTGAGCACAAAATTGCAGATTCTTGGGAGATTAAAAGAGGAGGAAGAAATCGACAAAGAAAGTTCAGGGAGAAAAGGAAATAGCTGTGTTCCGTTTGGGTTTGGATGAAAGATTAAAAGAGCTGTAGCTTTCCTCCTCTTTAGATGAAAGAATTTAGGGATAGGATAGAGGATAAAAGAGGTTGACGGGAGAGGTAAAGAGGATAATAGGTCGATAGGGGTATTTCAATAAAAATGTATGCTAATTTGTAAAAGGGTAAAATGGGAATTTGGAACAAAAATGATGTACCAATCTGACGTTTTCCGTTTGGGTCACTGCTGGAAGGGAGGTTTTTGTCGAATTCTTTAAAAATTTAGGGGAGGTTTTTACTAAAGTGAAACTATAGGAGATGTTTTTATGATTATAAAAAACGTGAGGGGAGGTTTTTCTATTTTACCCTATTTTTTATTTTCAACTCGTACTTCACAATTTTTTTTAAAAAAGGACAAATTTAATTAATTTCTCATTTGAAATACGACTGTTGAAATAGTTTTTCTAATTTTTTTTTTCATAATTTTTGCGAACATTTTTTTAAAGGGAAAATCTATGATGCAGAAAAGATATGGTATGGGAAGAGTTTTGATCAATCAAAATCTACCCATGAATTTTGATGAATAACACCTAATTGGCTGAGTGCCAATTGTACCCAAACTTTAAAATGCGGCAATCTAGTACCTAAACTTTCATTCTGCGACGATTTAGTATCCGGCATTAACCAACCGTTAAGTGGCATTCAAAAAGACAAAAATACTTTTCAAGTGCCATCTAATTTTCTTTATCAACCATCCGGTAAAACCAGACTGACAATGCTGCCTATTCATCGTCTTGCCTCTTCTCTTTGACGGAGAAACCTTTCCAAGCACTTCTGCTTGCTTCTTCTCACTTACCATTACCTTTTTGTTGTTGTTCTTCTGCTCTTCTGAAAACAGAAGAAAGCTCTATCTGCTTCTCTTTCTCTCTTTCTCTCTCTATTCTTTGTTAGTCTAGTGGGGTTTCACTTTACTCTCATATTCTCATTGCTGTTCTTTTGGGGGTTATTATTTTCCTCAGTTATGGATTTGAAAAAGCTTGTATTTTCAGAGCAGTTTTCTCATGCTATCTCTTCAAGGAGAAAGATAATTTCTGGTTTTGGTTTGGATACTGGGTTTCACTCTTTGTTCTTCAAATTATTTTGCTCAGCAACCCATGAGTGTTGTAGTGGGTTTTCTGAACTAGGTCATATTTGGCTGAGTCTGTCACCTTATAGATTTTGTTTCAAATGAGTCTCTGAATCTCTTCTGTTGTCCTTTTATCATTGTCCCCTTCTCTGCCAAACAACAGAGAGGACATATTATAGGAGTTCATAAGTCTATTAAATCCAATGCTTCTTTCTCAAAAATAACTTCTTGTGACTGAAGAACAAGAAGTTACTCAAAACCACAGGATTTGAAGTAACTTCTTGTTACTCTTGCATTCCAGTGGGTCTTGATTCCTGAAATCTTAGCCACCCACAGGATTTGAAGCATCTCTCAATTCTCATGTCTACATTGTGACTGAAGAACAAGTCAGTAGTGACTTAAAACAATTGTCTTGGATCAATTGGCTGAGAAATGTAAATCTGAGAGCTGACCGACTTAAAACACCACAAAAGGCTGTATTGTCTGCATTTTCATAACCTGTCACAACCAGTAGCTCTAGAAGTGCGGATAGCGGCAATGACTACGCTTCCTGATCCTACATCAATGACTGCAGAACCAAGTCCAATTCTGGAAGTACATTTTCTGCAACAGTGACACTCCACAATCCATGATTTCCTTCAGGTTCTCGATCAAGCCCATGTGGCCAATGAAGCCAAGCGCCAATTGGTAATCCAGAACCTGCAATTAAATTGCAGATCCAAAAGTCCGTTACCTTATCACACCTCGTCGAATCCAAAGCTGTTACATTTTGGAATGGAATAATCCCAACAATTTCCAATTTTTCCACCTCCATCGTAGACAAAGTTACAAACTTTGGTTAAATTCCGATATCCAATTTCCAACCTCAGAGTTCGCATCGTTCCCGAATCCCTATTTCATCCAATTCCAAACCCACTTCGTCTAATTTATCAAGAACCCTCTGCGTCTGCTGAAGATTCAGGTTAAGCAACCGAAGAAGATTATGGCATGCTTTCGTAGAAGCTCAGGCTTCAAGACCCATAGAGACGAACTAGTTAGACCCTCCAGCCTCAACAACTGCTTACAAACTTTCCGATCGAAAACCCCAGTTAAGAACCAACACCAGTGAAGGATGGAGATCGATCCCTGGTACGCCGATAAATACAAGTCCAGAAATAGCAAACCGACTAAGAAATAAGAACTGGGTCTTGATTGGATCGAAAGAACATATGTAAAATCATTCCATTTATTAGAGAGAGACGGCGATAAAATTTATTCAAAAGGTTGCAACGGGTCCCGTTCGGAGAACTAAAAATCCTTCACCTTCGACCAGTCCGATATGCCCGATCAACGCGCTGAAACTAGGGTTTTGCTTGGATGTTCTTAGCGGGTTGGTGCACGTTGGATTAGATAACCCAGTGGAAAATGTTTGCTGTCCGGTGTTTGGAGGTTTGCTAGAATTGAAGCAGCTGTTTGCCTTTCTTTCGTATTTTGAGAAAGAAAATGATGAACAGTATGTAAGGGTAATTTTGATATTTTTTGAAGTATTAAATTCCATACGAAGTCGCGTGACATACATAAATGGTGGTCGTAGGTATTAGATTCTCACAAAATGAAAGTTCCCATATTATTGTTTGGGTTTTAAAGTTTTCAGGTACTAAATTGGCACTCAGCCTAAAATATAGAGTACGTATTGAGAATTTTCCCTTTAAAATATACACAAATACGTGAGCATACCCTTTGTAGTTTCATTTCATTTCAGACCTATATTATATCTATATTTAGAAACAATAAGAAGTTGAATTAATGGATAGAAAAGAAGAGCAATTAATATATAGAGAAATTTTCACTTTAGTACCTTGAACTTTGAGGGTAGTGTCAAGTTAGTATCCAAATTTTTAAATGTGTCATTGTAGTACTTAAACTTTCAAAAAATGTCAAGTTGGTCCTTACCATTAATTGGCCGTTAGTTATTTGTTGAAAATATCAAAACTACCATTCAAAAGAATACGTTGTTTATTGCCTTCTATCTTGAGACTAGACTGGTAAGAGGTGTTTGAGATTCTAGACTAATGAAGTCATTGTCTTCTACCTTTAGATCTGAAAGACATTCTTGTCTAGTTATTTATTTGCTTTTGATTATTGTTTCCCTCTATCATATTTTATGTTTTTTCTCTCTTTTCTTTGAAGATAAGCTGTTCAGTCTCAAAGTAAAAGACAATGAATATTGTCTTTTTTTGAAGGGTAGTTTCGACATTTTCAACAGATAATTGGCAATCAGTTAATGATAAAGACCAACTTAACAATTTTTTAAAGTTTGGGTACTAACTTGACACTACCCCCAAAGTTTAGGGTACTAAAATGATTGAGAAATAAAACTAGACTGCAAATATATAAGATTGGATTTGGATGGGGGCTTATCCAAATCTGCTCCAAAATCCGATAGATCCAAATACAATTTGAGATCTAACGAAAGAACAACTGTATATCAGTTTTCTAAAAGGGGGTGCTATTTTTTTGGATTTTGAGAGGGGGGAAAGTTTGTCAATGGGATTTTGTTTCCCATTGACCAAAAATCCCATGTTCTTTTTATTTTCATGGGTACCACTTGTCTGAGTAAATGGTGCCCGTCTCCTAGATGGATAAATAATTTTCCCACCTAGGGGGAAGTTGCCAACACTTGAATGGAACAAAAATGCCCTTCTTAATAATGAATTTTTATGACTAAAATGGTCATTACCTTATTTACATGAGAAATTAAAGAACATGGGTAAATGCACTTACCCACCCAGGTAAATGTTTTCTAGAAAAAAATTACCCAAATAACTACATTTACTTGGGTAAATAACTTATCGAAAAGTGAACATGGACAAATTAGGATCATTGTTATCAACTTACATAAATGTGAAAAATATCTATTTTGACTTTCATTATTTTTTAAATGTTTTTTTTTTTTTGGTAATGCTAGGAGTAACTACCCAGAAATGCTAAAACAAATAGACAAAATGACACCGGGAAAGGAATGGGGGTTGAGGGAGAAAGGGTTTGATTCGCCAAGCTCAAAACCATAGACGATAGCAAAGATTGTGGATTCATGAATCATGATCTCTGATTTATCCATTCCCATCTTACTCCTTTTCAGAAAGAGAGAGAGACCTCCTCTTCTTTGGCTCTTTTTCTACTTTCTTACACATGTACATATTTATTTTAAATTAATTCATTAAAATCTGCATGGGTCTTTGTTATCTCTTATAAAATTTATGTTTACTATCTAATAAAATCATTCTTATTAGAAAATTGATGCTTAAACTCAAAATCAGGTGACATCATTTCAAGTAGAAATAGCGAGAGTTAATGATGCAATTAAAAATATATACATGCGCACGCACATACACGTGACTATAGGAATATTTTATTTTGACAAGTGATTATATTGATATTAGATGTAAATCAATGTTTGCAGATTTTTCCTTAGCTTAACTTGTTTGGTTGCAATGCACATTTCATTTTCACCGCTTTAAAAGCATGCGTGTGCAAAAAGGTTGAATGTAAATTCTGATTTAATTTTGCTTTTGACTTTATCTTATTTGTTTGTGAAAATAATAAGTAAATGGCATGGTCCCACGTAAGAGGATGGTTAATTGTTGGGGATGAGGTAGGAAGAAAGATGGTGGGATCACCACTTTATATGAAAGGCAATTGAGGTAGGATGAAGGTGGTGCAAATTTTGTATCAGTTTATGAGGTACAAAACCTATATTTTCAGCGTGAGACAAAAAAATAATAACAAATAACACATTTTGTATTAGATAAGAGCACAAATCATAGTTATAAGAAAACAAAAGTAAAACTAAACTAATTAATTGCAAAATTTGTATCTGGTTCATATTTGCACTGCCGGCAAATAGAGCCTAAAAAAGTTCCATTTGTATCGATCATTAAACTTTTTTATATAATATTTTAATTTGTTTATTTGCGTAAAGAAAATTTAGTAAGAAATATATTTTGATTCTATTTTTTTTTATGATTGCTAAAATAAACAAAATATAAAACAAACTCAAATGAGAAGTTAACATAACAGAGAAAATAAGATTGTTGTAATTCTATAAATGATAGAAAAAAAAACAAAAGTTTTTTCTTTTTTTTTTGGAATTCTAATCGCTAAAAACATGAATATAATGTTTACCACCCATTTTGGAATTCCCTCTGTACGATCATCACACAAGGGTTTTGATGCAACTTACAAAGGGTGGTTATTTTCCCCCAAACGGGGCATTAAACAAACAAAGCTTAAATGGATAGAAAGGGTTATCATAGTGAAACAAACAAAGCTTAAATGGTGTTATAGTATTGAAACGAACAAAGTGCCACATGGATCATATCATAATTTTGCTATGTGGCATATTTTATTATTTTTATAATTACTTATTTGTTATAGAAAATAATTTAATATTTTTTGTTAATTATTGAAGTATTTCATTATTTTATTTAGGTGTTGCTTGGTAAATCTTTTTAGAAATATCTTCTATCAGCCCAGATGGCCAAAAGATATATTGATCTTTTGGAGTCTTGTCCTTAAAGACAAAGACCATTTGGTAAGCAGCTCAGTTTGTTGGGCTTTTAAAAACGTGTTTAGAGGTTATGCATCATGCAAAAGACCAGAAATCTTCATTTCAAGCTTCACAGAATTTGGCGTTTTTGGTCTTTTTGGGTCTTTCTACCCAAACGCCTTCTTATCTTTCCAGCTTTTGATTATCAAATGGAAAAAGACTGAGTTTTGATCTTGTGAGTTTGTTGAAGCCTAGAAGAATGTGCGGAAAGACTTTCCAAACGCCACCTTAATTTTCATTAATTATTTAATCATTTTCTTTATATTGATTGTTTTGTTATATTTTATTAGTAGGCTAACTATTTTTACATTTAATTAAAAAATTGATTAAATATTTAAGCATTTTCATACATTTTGATTATTTATTCATTATTTTGATGATATTTTAATTATTTAATCATTTTATTAGTTGGTTAATTATTTTGACTATTAATTCAACATTTTATATGACATATGTTATTTTTCTTAATTATTTCAATATTTTTTTATTATTTATAATTTTAATTATTTAATAAACTTTCTAACATATTACTTTATTCTTATTTAATATTATTATTGGTAATTATTTAATGAGTTTATTAGTTTGTTAATTATTTACTATTAATTTAATAATTTATTGTTTTTTGTAATGACTTATTTTAGTATTTAATTATATTTCTATTAATGGTAAAAGGGTGTCACTAGGGGTGTTAATCGATTGGTTTTGGTTTGGATCCAATTTGATCCAAACCTTGTCAAGTCGGATTTGGATGGGTCTATTATAATTATTGGATTGGGCCAATCCAAAATAAATTGGTGCATATTCTTATTGGTTTGAATTAGACCTAAATCAAATTTCCAATAATCCGATCATGAGGCCAAACCCTTGTCCAATTTGAAATTGATCAAAATTGAAAATAGCATAAAATCACTTTTTATGAAAATATTTTTATAAAATCACTTTTATGAAAGCACTTTTATGAAAACATTTTTATAAAAGCACTTTTATAAAAGTACTTTTATGAAAAGTATTTTTATGAAAGCATTTTTATAAAAGTACTTTTATGAAATCACTTTTATAGAAGTAGTTTTATAAAAACACTTTTACAAAAGTAGTTCTATAAAAACACTTTTACAAAAGTACTTTTATAAAAGCACTTTTGTAAAAGTGCTTTTACACGAAAGCACTTTTATAAAATCACTTTTACAAAAAAACTTTTACGGAAGTACTTTTATGAAAGCACTTTTATAGAAGTACTTTTATAAACGTACTTTTACACAAGCACTTTTATGAAATTACTTTTACAAAAAAACTTTTACAGAAGTGCATTGAGCTTTTATGAAATCACTTTTAGGTGTTACGTGATCCTCAAGCAATCCCAAAGTGAAACACTTTTAAAAAGCACAAAGTCAAGCATATTGACTTTGATGCTTTTACTTAATTTTTGAAACTTAGCGGTCGTTCGGCTTGTCTTTTTGGAAAGATCTTATAGCTCTGACAGTCAAAAGATGCATTGAGTTTTTGCATTAAGATTTGAACAGCCTAAAACCTGTTTGGTTAAGGCGAGTCTGGATCTGCTGACCACGCTTGCATGACAACATAGCTGACCACCGCATGAGAAGATAACACCTGTCCATGCACGCCCAAAACACTTTGACATGTGTGGGGAACCAACGGGGGGTGTTAAGCCCCACTGTTGGCTCCCAAAAAAATTTCGAACTCAATTTCAAAAATAGTTTTCTCTCTTCTTCGTCTCTGAACCCTGTCTTTGTCTTCAAATATTGTTCATCTCTGAAATCCCAATCACCATCTCCTCATTTCTCCTTCATTCTTGTCTAAACCTCATTCTTTCTCTACGTCTATGAACTTCTCTCTCTTTATCTCTGAACAATGTTCACTGTTTAAAAATTTAAAACGCTAATCACTTCTCTGAACCTTATCTTCCCAACTTGTAATCCGATTATTTCCAACATTCACAACTACCATCGTATTGCTCTCATTGAAGCTACTATAGGTGAATCTTTTAATGAAAAAGATTTTCTGCTCTCTAAAAAAATGTTTTATTTTTAAGTTAATATTTTAAATCACTTGGGGGTTTCGTATTGATTTCATCGAACTGCTCTCTAACTCTGCATTTTGGAATATATTCTGAACCTTATTCTCTCTCTGCATCTCTGTACTTTTCTCTCTTTATCTTTGAACACTAGTCACCGTTTAAAAATTTGAAACCATAATCACTTCTCTAAACCTTACCTTCCCAACTTGTAATCCGATTTTCAACTTATTGGAATCCGATTATCCCCGGCATTTGCAACTACCATCATTCTACTCTCGTTGATGCTATTACATGTAAGTCTTTCAAAACTTCTCTAAGTTCTCTGTTTAATTTATACTTATACCTTATTCCCCCTATTTGTTTCTTATTTGTTTCTAGTTGAAAGCATAGGGTACTAGTAAGCCAATTTCCCTAAGTTTCTTTTGTTGGATTTTAGACGTCTCTTGTTGTTATTTCTTTAATGGATAACACTCATTTCGCTTATTTCTTCTTTTTTAATTCTAAATGGAAATGCTAGACTGGTTAATTGGATGGCTCACAAACCGACCAACACCAATATCTGCATTGAAACATATGCCCAAGATTTACATTAATCTCAACCCAGAGAATAACAGAACCACTAGTTAGGTGTATATTTCCAATCGATTGAGAGCTCTCATACAATGACTTTATTTACCCAAGTGCTCTGAGAAACATTGCTCTAGAAGAGGAGATAGGGACTTTTAATCATAGTGCTCTGAGAAACATTTACTTCATATCCATCCAACATCATATTCAGAAAGTTTTGTGCCAAGAAGAAAATAATGTATGAGTATATAATATGGGCAAAACTATTGTTTATTAGTTACTAGATCTGTTAGTATACCCATGGTTGCTTTATCTAATCCAACTAAAACTTGAACAAGTTGAACCGGAAATAAACAACAATGCATATGCTTGTCTGATATGTGGCATTTGTAGAAGATATTCAAATTTAAAATTTAAGTTGTATCTTATTCTTTTTTATTTTGCACAGCAGGTAAGAATATTTGCTAAGTGGTGCTTACAAGTCAGATTTCTTCAAGTCCTGAAGCATGTGTGCTGAAATATGTGAACCATCATTGCAATTGTCCACACAAGCCAAATGTTACACCAAAGATATCCAGTAAAGATGATAATAAAAGACAAGATGTACTTCATCTATGCAAGTAGAAAATATGACTATTTTGGATGGGGTGTCCCTTATAATTTTGATTAGGTGTTTGAATTGGCACATGCAACAAATAGATGGATAAATGAACCCAGTATAAGAAAGTGGATTGAAGAGAGAGGTTCTAGAACAATTTGAGAAGGAAATATCAGTATTAGAGGACAACTTTATGAAAGCGGTTTGGGAAGCATATAGTTTTTGTCATAATGGTAGTGGTTTTTAAAGTAGTAAATTTTCAAATGTATGCTCATAAAGTATGGCAGTTAATTTATTTTACCAATGTAGTTAAGGTGACCTTAGATCACTAAGTTGGAATGGAATCATATTGACCATCCATTTTGTGAACTTTGATTGATATTAGTTTTGGTTGTTAAAGTATACTTACTTATTACAAGTTGCTTTAATTATGGAAAAACTCCAAAGGTGTGTTAGAAACAAACTACTAGCATGGTTTATTGCTCCAATGGAATGAATGTTTTGAGTGATTGTTCTTTTTCAACACTAACACTTTTACCAAGCCACCACTCCAAATTCATCCTAATATATTTTCTCAATGAGAATAGGTTTTATACAAATTTTTAGATCTAAATTGAGATCCTCATTCCTTAGGCTCCATTTGGAAGGAGTACAAATACAAATATGTAGAGTGCAAAATCTTGTATTTTGTATGATTTTTTGTGTATTTGTACGGTACATTTTTGCATTTATACTCTTTCCAAATTGGGCCTTAGATACAATAATGGTTTCAAAATTTTAAATTAACCATTATGAGAGCACATGGAAAGTTGATTCGTTCATCGCCCTAGGCTAACCCACTATGTGACTAATTGTGCAAAATAACATACCGTTTGTTCCAAAATTATGTAATTTCTCATAGAATTAATCAATTTTCTACTTGTTCAAAATTCCAAATAAATGACTATAATGCTACTAAAAATAATACATCAAAGTAGGAGCTAGAACACTTCTTAACAGTAATCCATAAATTAGAATTATTGCATTACCACAATTTAAATACAAAAGTGGATCAACTAATTCGAGAAATGACTTTTTGTTTTGATAATAAAAATTAAAGGATTATATTTTGGGATTCAAGGTACAAAATAATATGGTATAAGGTTCCAATATAATCTTGGCATCTTTAATATCAAATCATTATAAGAAAAATGATACTCAATAGCGATTTTAAAAAGTGTAAGGGAGTAAATAGATTTGATTTACCATCTTTCAAGACGCCCCCCATGTTACAATGGCAGTTAAATTGTAATAACTAACTTTTTTCTTTAATCATTCACTTTAGTATTCAAAATACTACTATCTCTTGAGTTTATAAGCCAAAATGCACCAGATGCTTAAAGCGATTCAATTACTGTGGCTTTGTTTGTGAACAAAAAACCCCCCAAAGTCCAAGTTTGCCTGGAAAAAAAAAAGAGAAAGAAATGTGAGAAGAAGCCAATAAAAACTATGAAAAAGACAAAGAAAATATATCAAACATGGATATTGACATAGTTGAAAATATACACCTATAAATTTGTCACTCATTTTTTATCTTGTTCTTCTAAACTGTAATGGCACATGGGTATCTGTTGGTATGGTTCAATCCCTGATAAGCTCTATAAAAAATAATTATACCATTTTAACCAATATATAAAAGAAAAATTGACATGTAATTCTTTCAATACAAAATCATCATTTGACTCATATGAGATCCACTAGAAATGGTTAAATCCCACATGAATGTGCCAATATTTTACTTGAAAATGACCTACCTGCAATGGTAGTTTATGGATCACTTATAATAGCCTCACTATTTTCCCCAAGCCTTGATTCCTGTAGAAAAGGAATTTTAATACCAAAAACATCAAGTTCTAAGAGAAGATATAACCAAACCTTAATACCTGTGTATATAAGAGAGGTTGGTTAAATTCTTGTGTCCTTATCTTCATCATATTCCCCTTAGACACATGATCCAGATTCCCCCCATCTCTAGAATTCTAAATTATAAAAACTTGATTAAAATTTTGTATAAATCGATTAGATGAATTGAGAAAAAAAAAAAAAAAGAAAAACCTATGTACATTGCTTGATGAATAAGCATTCTTTGATCGATTGGTTCTTCTTCCGCTTTGCCTTCTTTACTATTGCTTTTTCTAAAGCATTTTTTTGCCTCTTTGAAGAGCGCACAGTGGTCACTTTGTGTTTAAATCCTTTCACTTGTTTTTGCATTCCACCATCTATAGAAGTAGCATTGGTGCTAGCAACATCTTTGCATGTGCTATCAAGGTTTATGCAAGGAGAGCCAGCATTATCATTTTTAATTTCCATACTCTCAAATGCAATAGATAATTGACCAAATGCCATATGCTTTACACACCTTGTCACATCTTTCAAAGCCTTTTTCTCCAAACCACATAACAATCATATAAGCATCCTCAACAGGTGCAGTTTTATTCACTAATTGAGTAAGCAAATGAAACGTCTCTTTTCTGCGCGTTGCAGTTTTTGTGATCTGATTAGAATGTGAAGTAGAGCTATGAGATGTTCTAGTTATGGTAACTTTTGCATCAATAGTCCATATTTTCAATATATATTGTGAGAGTATCATCTTTACCCGCCTACAATCTAGTGCCTTTAGAGCATGTCCACATAAAGGCACTAGATTGTTGCAATTGTTGCAATCCCAGCAAGCAACGAGTTACTGGTCTCGCCCTCGGGAATCTCACTCTTGCCGGAACAATCACCCCTCTCATCACCATTCTCTCTTTCCTCCGCCTAATCGACTTGCAGAACAATAGCTTCACCGGTTACCTTCCTACAGACTTGGGCAAGCTCTTTCGGCTAGAGACGCTCGTTCTAGCTTCCAATGTCATCCATGGAACCATACCCTCCTCGCTTAGCCTCTGTTCTAAGCTTCGGCTTCTTGATTTGTCTGATAATCAGTTTCACGGGTCAGTCCCACCAGAATTAGGTATGCTGTCCAACCTTCGAGATTTGACTTTTGCAAAGAATAACCTTACGGGTTCAATCCCTTCTTCCTTTGGAAACCCTTCCTCTCTTAACAACCTCATCTTTCTCTCAAACAATCTACAGGGATTCATTCCAAATGAATTAGGTCAGCTCCGTTTCTTGTTACAATTAAGCTTAGCTGATAACAATCTCTCAGGTGAGATTCCTACCTCTCTATACAACCTTTCATCTTTAATAATCATGAGTTTGGCCAAGAACAGGTTTTCAGGTCATTTGCCATCCAATTTGTTCTCTACTTTACCCAATCTAGATACCTTGTTTGTGGGTGGCAACTTGCTACAAGGACCAATCCCCGCATCTCTCTCCAATGCTTCAAGCCTGCAACGACTTGATCTCTCATCCAACCAATTCACAGGACAGGTTCCCCTGCTCTGGAATCTTCCAAATCTTTTAATTCTGAATCTCGAGATCAATGGTTTGGTAAGCAACGGTGAAAACGGATTGGATTTCATCACCTCATTGCAAAGTTCCACCCTTCTACAAGTTTTTTCTGTTGCTACAAACCAACTCACTGGTCCTATTCCCTCCTCGATAGGTAATCTCACAACTCAGCTTTCTCTGCTAGTAATGGGTGAAAATCATCTTCAAGGAAATATACCAAAAGAAATTGGGAATCTACATAGTCTCATAATGTTGTCTACAGAATCGAATTCCTTAACCGGGAACATTCCTTCTACAATTGGAAATTTGCAAAATCTGCAGCAACTTTTCTTGGAGATGAACAGTTTGTCGGGGCCCATACCTGAATCTCTGCAAAACCTGACAGGGCTGTATGAATTAGGTTTGAGTAGAAACAAATTAACAGGTAGAATCCCTTCAGGCCTTTCAAATTGCAAGCATCTTCAGACTTTGGATCTCTCTCACAATGAGCTAAAGGGAGAAATACCTAAGGAGATCTTTGGATATCCAAGTTTAGGGGTTCTTCTTAATCTATCATGGAATTCTCTTACAGGTTCTTTGCCTTCAGAAATTGGAAAATTGAAAATAGTACAAGGTATTGACATCTCCAAGAATAAGCTATCAGGGACAATTCCAACTACAATCGGGCAGTGTTCTAATCTCTTGTATCTTGATCTGTCCAACAATTCTTTCCTAGGTTCAATTCCCGATTCAATGACCAACTTAAAAGGTATACGGTATTTGGACCTATCATCCAATAATCTATCTGGCTCCATTCCATTGTCTCTAGCTTCCCTCCAGTTCCTTCAGAACTTGAACCTCTCTGGCAATCATCTTCAAGGAAAGGTACCCACAAGAAGTATCTTCTTGAATTCAACTGCCATATCTATCACCGGCAATTCTGAGCTCTGTGGTGGTGCTCCTATACTAGGGCTACCTGATTGTGTTGTCACTGAAACGCATTCTAATAGATGGAAAACAAAGCTGGTCGTAGGACTTGCAATGGGTTCTGCGGGGCTTTTCATACTCATGGCCTTGGGTTTCTTCTTGCTGTTATACAGGAAGAGGAAGCCAAAACTCAAATCTACAGATGTTGAGATCATTTCTTTTGAGGATCCCCACAGATTATATACATATTACGATCTCAGAGCTGCAACCAGTAATTTCGATTCAGAGAACCTAATCGGAGAAGGGAGTTTTGGGTCTGTTTACAAGGGAGTTCTTAGTGATGGAACTCCGGTTGCTATCAAGGTTTTTAACATGGATCAGCATGGAGCCTCCAAGAGCTTTCTTGCTGAGTGTGAAGCTCTGCGGAACGTTAGGCACTGCAACCTTGTAAGGATCATGAGTGCATGTTCAACTAATGACTTCAAGGCATTGGTTCTGCAATTAATGTCAAGTGGAAGCTTGGAGGAGTGGCTTCATCATACAAGAGGGTGGGGGATTGAAAGGAGGCCCCTAAATATACAACAGAGGTTGGAAATTGCCATAGAAGTTGCAGCTGCAATGGAGTATTTGCATCACGATTGTGAAGTTCCTGTGGTGCATTGTGATCTCAAACCAAGTAATGTCCTCATGAATGAAAACATGACTGCTCATGTTGGGGATTTCGGACTTGCAAAAATGCTTCATGGGACTGCCTCAAATCATCATCAAAGCAGCCGCACTATTGGGTTGAGAGGATCAATTGGCTACATTGCACCAGGTACTTGTTTATAATTGAGTTATTTATTTGTTTTTTCATTCATCAAGGGTCACTTGTGGTTATCATACTGTACTGTCATCTTGAATTGCAGAGTATGGTTTGGGAGGAACAGTGTCAACCAAAGGTGATGTTTACAGTTATGGGATACTTCTGCTTGAGTTGTTCACTGGGAAGAGACCAACGAACGAGATGTTCAGTGATGTTTGCAGGTAGTGGAAATCTTAGATGTTGAATTGGTGGAAGATTGCAATCTGTGGAACAAGGACTGCTTGGTTTCAGTCATCAACATTGGTTTATCATGTGCAAGCGAAATCCCTGAAGAGCGACCAAACATGAGAGATGTGTCTGCAATGATCAAAAGAAATAGGAACTTGCTTACTAATTCTAATAATAAAATTTAATTATGTAAATTCACTTCTTCAAATGGGTCAGAAAGATATGACTTGAGAGTATGAGATCAATTCTTGTAATTAATCCTTGGATTGCAAGTCATTTTCAGATTTTCTTCCGCGCGCTACTGGAAATGTTCTGCGTTGCGTATGCATCAACGAAGTCATCGCATTGGTGATTCGGCAAGTAACTCACGAATCATTAACCGATAATTTACGTAAGATGATCAAAACTCAACTGAAAAATACAGACAATATGCAATTTAACAAACTGATCGATGCAAGAAAGCGAGTTCAATTTGAAATACAGTCATAATGACTTCAATGTTCCGGCCGGGTTGACCCAACAAGTTCAGACTGTAACTGCAGGGTTACATCCACAATATTCTTCGGTACAAGTTCTGCTCCCCAGAGCGAATGAGTACTAGGACGAGTTTTGAGCTGAAAGTAAATTTGCTTGCTTTCGTTACTTGTTTTTTTTTTTTGCTCAATAAGAAGCAACTGTAGTGATTCTCGTGTATTCAAACTTAAAATTTCATTGTTACTTCTCAGGAGCACAAGGATCACCAGTATTGGTTCTCTGGAACCATACCAAACACCATGCTCGATGGATCATCTTTTTTACATTTAATTTACAAGACTAATTAACTCTGTAAACTCAAGGTCAACAGACTATTTTCTTTTAATATCCTTCCGATGCTCAACTCCTAAGAACTAAGATATCTCGCTGATAGTGCATCTCCAATGCTACGAACCCAGTGGCGGTTGGTTGAACGGTGCTCTAGTTCTTGTATTCTGCATAAGTGGGACTGTCAAACCATGGCTCACTCGGCAATATCTCTTGCTGCACCCCCATTATCGACAGTCTCTCCAAGCCATTTGGCGAAATTGTAGTAGTGTGGCAGTACAAGTTTTGGTTATCTAGCATATACAAAGGAGGAAGCTGAGCATTCATTTCACTATTGATGATCTCTACAGTGCCAATAGTAGTACTGGCTTTCACTGCATGTGACGGATTATGATCGAACAGAGGCTGGTGGTTGAGACCATACTGTACATCCATGGTGTCTCGTTGTGAAGAAACTTGGAACCAGTTGGCCGTTTCAGTAGTTGCTTGAGCTTGACAACTTGGACGACTAACAGGCGTGGCATCATTAGCAAGGCATGCTACTTGATTCCCCAGAAATTCTATCTGCTCCTTAAGATGAGCCACCTGCAAATAATTGAAGTATAAACAACTGATGAAGCTTGTATATATACATGTCCAGAGATATCATTTTGATTGTAATTAATGTAAGCGTAAGAAAGAAGATGAGAGCAAAATAACCTGCTGCTGGAGCGCTAGGATATGTGCAACACAACCATATATAGGATCTCCCATACGAGCTAGTGCTTCATAGGAGATGGTGAGGGCCGCTTCACTTCGGTTGTGCACTGGGAGGTGCGACAGTAGCTTGGAGACATTGCTCGCTCCAAACACCTTGTGAACCGCGGCAAAATGATTAGCTCCCTGTTCGTAACAGAAGTAAGGAGCGAACACACATCCACTGCTGCATTTTCTCCTCAAGAACTTGCATGCTCCACATGATGATGATGATGATCCAACTCCTGCCATTGTCCAGGACCTTTGATTAGAAAAATGCTTATTGCCTACTAGAGTTGTATCTTTATATATACCATTCCCTAGAGGCTAGAGCTAGAAGTGCCTGATTTTAATGCTAAAATTTCCTTTTCCTTTTTGATAGAAGGAGCATTATATTACTGCTTTAGCCAAAAAGTAAGTTCTACTCCTGGTGGGTCTCCTTGGTGGCCTACATGGGTCATTCACAAAACAGGTAACCTTTCCTGATTCATGCCTAAAAAGGGATTTTTATTCATTGAGATTCCTCACAACCAAACAAGAGAACTGGATGCAACATTCAAGCAAGAAGTACTCAAAACGAGAAATTATTGCTCCGGACCAGTATTTTAAACTCTCCACGCCTTAAATCATCAGCATTGTCATCGCCTAGGAAAGTACAGGGCTCCTTTTCCCTTTATTTGGTAATTATAACAGAGCTCATGCCCCTATAGCAATATAGAGTGCAATGAATTGAAAAAGTATGAAACACATATAGCTGATGATCAGAGATTAGAATGTTAGCTAGCTAGCAAATCAAAGCTATTCTAATTGAGTTTTGAAGACGATTCAAGTTCATCCTCCCCCTTAAGTAAGATCACGGGTTCATTAATGTCTGGAGAATTTAAGTATACAATGACAATTAACAATCCCTTCCAAAAAAGATGACTATCAACAACTGAAGGTTTGATAGAGTACTACAGAAAAATCATGTACAAGAGCTTACATATTACATACACCGACCAAATGGTTAGATTGATACGTATGTTGCAATTCTGTCATACCTGGGACTGACATCTGTATGTGTTAATGTGTTATACCCCCTGATATTTATTGTTTCAAGCTTACTTTGACGTACATGAAATAGCTTTAAAAGATGACTTAGGACCATTTTAATCTGTTTTTTAATCTGTCACCTAGTCACCAAAATGGTTGTTTAATTGTCTGGTCCCAGAATGACAACATTGGTTTATTGTGCAATTATTCAAGTCAAATGAACATGCCGAATCCTGTTCTTTTAGCTAACAAATAACAAACCTTTCTACTGCTTTGCGCAAGTTTCTAAGTTTAGGGATCGGATAGAGGAAGAAGAGGGTTTGGTTCATAATGTCTATTTGTCTAGGAATATGTCCAATCCCCATAATTTTGCACTTCTACTCATAGTTTAATAGGGTGGAGCTGTTGGACATTAATTAACAATATGGGGTTGATGGTCATGGTCATGGACCCCACCCCCTCCTGTGTCCAGGAAAAGAAGGCTTATTCAATTCATCCGGAAGGAAGAGGAGAGAGTTCTCCATGGCCATTAACAACAGTTTATGGCTTCTGGGTACCCAGAGGATTGCACATTCACTTGAATTCTTTGGAGCATAAATTCAATGCAGAATAATGGAGAAGAAGACAGGAAAAGGAGTGAACAAGAAGCTTAAAGTTTCATTTCACTAATTAGACTTCTTTCTCTCTGTCATTTCAGAAAGGCTTTTATATTGACTTGAAAAGCATGTAGATATAGGGTTTTGGGAGGATGGGAGCCTTTCGAGTTTAACGATGAAAATGTCATTCTCCATCATTCCTTCAAATATTACAAGAGTGCAAAAAGAAAAAGGTCCTTTCTTGAACTCTAATAGCGCATGCATTTCCTACAAACTCAATTCTACAATCCTCTCTACTAACCCAATAAAACAATGCTACCAGTACCTAAACCTCTTTTGAGTCTTTAACTTTGCAAATAACATGGACGGTGTTATTACCCCTCCGTTAGACATGTATTCCTTAAAATAATATGCATAATTTTGCCTCTCTCTTCTCTGCTCGATGTTATCTTCGGCCCATGGAATGCCTAAAAAGATAAAACTGAAATGAAGAGGGGCGTTCTTGACCTAAATGTGAGCTCAGTGGAATCACAATGGAATTCCAAGATTTACTCAATGGAAAGGCAAATCACCATCAAAGATCAATTAAGGGAGGTTCTGGTCTGAAAGTGAGCAGAATGAGTTTCATAATAGAACTGTTATGGTTTGGATTCTAGGCTTGGAATTAGTTGTCTACTAGCCTCCATATACAGTGGTAGATTTCCATTCAAAGGATGAATGGAGTTTGGGATGACCGGTAATGAACTAGTTTGCCTTGTTTCAGTTGCAAAAAACAGAGCAATAGTGTGTATACTCAATTGAGTTGCAAAAGCAAAGAGGATGAAAATGGAAGTAAAAGCAAGAAAAAGAAGGGGATGCCTACCTTTTTAACCTGTTCAAAACAAGTTGTTAACAAGATTGATGAAGATTCAACGTAAATTGGAGCTGGGAGTTCCATACATATTGAATACGAGATTTACTTATATTTGAAGGGTTTTGAGAGGTTCAGAAGGCATCTTAGATGGGATCATCATAATTAGCATATATACAATGAGATGATTGTAGTGAGAAAAATTGTGACGTTAGGTGACAAAAATTTGTTGTCCGATGAATATAGCAAATTCTGGCAACATCAGAAATGAGAGGGTGAGGAATTACAAAGAAATCGTGCATAAGAAAAAAAAAAGATTTTTTTTAGGAAAAGATGTGTAACAGAAGGACAATAACTGCTAACTATTTGCACAAGTTAGGATTCTAAAGATATTTAGAGACATGTGGCACTGTTTTATTGGGTTAGTAGAGAAGATTGTAGAATTGAGTTACTAGGAAATCGGGACTGTCATTTCATACACTTAGGTGTAATTCATTCAGTGCTGAACTGAAAATAAAGCAAGTTCATATTTGTTCTTGTTTCAATCTTGTAACTAGTGAATGAGAGCGTATTAATTGAATAATCACTCCCTCGTAAGGTGTAATGGATAATTTATTATTAACATTTGCACGCATTAAGTGCTTATGCATTATATGGTTATGGATTTTGAGGAAATTGATTGCTTTGGTTGGATTGCAGAAATGTTCAAGCTTGTCTTTTTAGCCATTAACCTATGTGGATCAAACCAAACAGAGTATTAATAGATGCCTTTTTTTTCTGAAAAATGGGGTGTTCATATAAATAAAGAAATTAATAAAAAAAATCAACTTAACCCATGCAAACTAAATTAAGTGATTATAGCAGTTAAAGGCAATTTTGACACTTAATATCAATAAAAGTAATATATTTAAAAAAATGGGTTAACTTTTTAAAAATAATATCAAGGAAAAAATACTGTTCATCATCTTCCTATTGCAATCAATTCACCGCCACCGTCTGCCGCTGCCGACTGCTGCCTACCGTCGCCTTCGACAACGTTGCTGGAGGTAGGCGAAAGTAGAGGAGGCAGAGGCGACATTGGCGGTCATTCCTCTGCCCAACACTGCGACCTCCACCCACCTTCGCTTTCGTCTTTGGCAACGTTGCTGGAGGTGGGCAGTGACAGAGGCTGCGGTGGAATTGGTGGGTGGAGGTGGCGGCGTAGGGTAGAGGAATGACCACTAGCACTTTCGCCGCGGCCTCTGTCTCCACCCACCTCTGGCAACATTGCAGGAGACGAAGGCGGAGGTGGCGGCATTGGGCAAAGGAATGACCACCACCACCACCTCTGCCTCCGCCCACCTTCGATAACGTTGCTGGAGGGGGCGGAGATAGGCAGAGGCGCCGATGAATGGGTTGCAAGAAGAAGAAGATGAACAGTATTTTTGCACTGATATTATTTTTAAAAAAGTTAACCCATTTTTTATTTTTTTAAATGTATTATTTTTATTGATATTAAGGACCAAAAGTTGTTATAATCCCTTAAATTAATCTTCATTTTCAGCAGGGATTCAATCATTATGTTGCAGCAAGGCTGAGTGATGAGGCAGAAATAAAAAGGGGTTTTAACTGTTTAATCCACCCCTATAGTGGAACTAAGATTTTTAGGGGTGGATTGAATCCTAATCATGGATTGATATCAAATCCACATACAGGATGTGGTTTATGGGGGTACTAATAGACTAAGAGGTGGCTGTAATTTCAGCTGAGGGGGAGTTGTAATCCCAGACGGGGGATTGGGGGCATTAATTAATGTGTGAAGAAACGAGTAGGGGATCTGTTTCTGCCTTGTTTGTGTCAAATTGGTTCTGTGAGTGGGCTTGCCAAGAGATGATGGCACTGTCCCATCGCGGGTAATGTCCATACATACATTCTGCAGAACCACTAAGAGCTGGGGCCGGATCTGCTCCTCACACCTGGTGCCTCACATGCACATCCTATCATGCAGTGAGGCGCCCATTTGTGAGGGGCAGATCCCATCACCTAAGAGCCACCTTCTTGAATTATGGGACTGGAGAGTGGAGACTGGGGACTGATATTCTGTTTGGATGGGTTCCATACTTCCATCCGCACGCATTTGTTTTCTGAGGGGTCAATGCCCTTTCTCATGCCAAGGATTGTACGCTTGTGTATAAACATTATTTATTTTTGGGGCCAGGGCTACTAAAAACAGGGGAAAAAGAAGAGGAAAGAAAAACAGAAGATTCTGGAACTGAACTGAAAAAGGACTGCAAGCATGGACCAACTAAAAAAAGCAGGTTTAGCGGTATCCAACCCTTTAACCTCACCACACCACCACCAAAAGGAACTCGCACTGCATGCGTGCAAATCTATTCTTGGATCATGTCGTACTTTTCTTTGGAGGAAATATGTCCAGAAAATTACTTTATATGTAGGATACATGAGTGTCTATTATCCCTCTTTACAAACTTTTATAAATGTGTGTACATCTGGTTTGTTTTTGTTTTTTCAGGATGGGGCTCTTGAATGCAAGAATGATGACATATCAAATAGCCTGAAACATTTCTTAACCCTGATTGGATGATTCAGATTCATCTTGATGGGTGGCTCCCACAGCAAGTACCAATGCAATCATCATTGTCGCTTTTTTTTTTTGGGGGGGGGGGGGGGGGCGGGGTAGGGCCATTACAACAAAGTCTTTAATACATTTTCAGGCTAAAGAGGCGGACTAACAAACCATTCTCCCTTAGGACACTGGCAACCTAATTGAGTCATTGGCATCTCTCCTCACATGGACGAATTTAATCCCTAAGAAATTTATTTGCTCGGCCAAAATATCAGAGTAGACCGACCAGATGTCGCTAGGTATACAGATAGATTTGTCACTGAAACACTTAAGTAAAATCTCACAATGTGAAGCAATAATGATCTCTTTTTTACCCAACTTCGCTGCTAGAGTCAAATCAACTAGCAATGTCATCTTCTAATGCTGCACCCAAAAACCCGTTGGCAGATCATCTCATAGCAGTTAATTTTTGAGATTATCTCATCCATGATATTACAATACTAAACTCATTTCTAGTGATTCTTTTAATAAAAATAATATCTGATAATTTCTGAACACAACTTATTAATAATACACAATATCCAAATCCAATCCGAATCTGATGGATATGATCCCAATTCAAATCTGAATATTAAATTAATAAAGGATCAAACTTAAATTTGGGCACATCCAATTTGAATTCAATCCATTTGCATCACTAAATAATTAAAGAAAGTCCCTCTGATTGGATGGATATGGTTTCCTCAATATATTTGTTATGTATATTGAAAGGACATTAAGAAGCCATTTACCAAAGAATCCCTAAGTGGGTCCATCCAATATGTTCAAGGTAAGTTCAACATTTCAACCTGCTTAACAAGTGGTAGTCTTGTGCTGAGCAGCCACAACCTTCAGCCCAGCCCAAATTCAATCTGAATAGCCTGATCCATTGAATCCCTTAATGCACGAGGCTCCGACCGATGCGGGGTCTGGGGAGGGACAGATTACGCAGCCTTACCTCAACACATACAGTGAGGCTAGTTAAAGCTAGAGAAAAATTGCTTCTGATGAAGTACCTGTTATTTCTTCTCTTCCAAGGAACCATATGCAACAATGAAATTTGGCACCAGGCTCTGTCTGGAACAACTATCCAGCACTCACAAGCTCCAAATGCTTTCATACAACACTGGGACTACCCCAAGCAAACCTATAATATGCTATAGCCTATATAATAATCTAAACAAAGTTTCCAATGCATTACCTTGATGTATATACGCAAAGAATTTTACTCTGCAAAGTGAAAAAACTGGACATGGTATAATTCCTACTATGAGGCGTCTAGGTCACCTTCCATCAGTTGGGCACAAAGAATTGATCAGTAAGTTACTAGAGGAAAAACTTTTCAAATAAATTCACCTTTCATGTGGCAAACATCTTAGAAATACAGTGCAATGCACAAATTTTCATCTTAATTACCCATTTATGCATATGGGCAGTTTTTGGCCTAAGACCACAAGAGATATTTATGTTGGCAGATCCGAGCATAATGAACGTATTCTTATCATTTCAACTCTTAAAAGACTAAAGCAGTAATAGCTGTTTCAGCTCCTGAATTGGCTAAGTAATTTTTAACTTTACATGGACAAAAACCAATCCACCATTGTGACAGCAAAAGAATAATTCCAGGTCAAAGTTCTATGATCAGGCATGTAAGTTCAGTCATGAGTTTTTCGGGGGAAAAAAAAAACAACATTATTGTGCTACTCTTCTGTGCTTATCTCCTAGGTCTTAAAAAAAAAGCACTTGCTGTCATTTAGTTGTGCTTTGACCTTTGGGTATAAAATACATAAAAGCCTATCCAAACAACCCCTGTACTTAGTTTTTTGCATCAAATTTCACTGATCCTCATGATAGAAAGTGCTTAGGTAACAATATCTGATCTGAAACGGATAAATGTAACAACTTTGCAATCCCAAAACTATAACTAAAAAGGGAGGGGATTACAAGTATCCAAGGAAAAACTCTGTTATGAGTACCTCTTTCATTTCCAAAAGTACAATTATCCAAGGATAAGCTCTCTTATGGATATTATTATTCATTTATTTTCTTTTGTGCTTGTTCACTTGGGTGGTGGAGGGTAGTTATGTAATTTTATCTTTCTTTCTTGTATTTTAGTATGCATGTGCAAATTCTTTAATTCTTTTGTAAGGACAAATTTGTCCACTCATATTTCTTTAATATAGATACTCTCTTTTTAGGTTGGTTCGATCAGATTGATCAACCCTAACAAATTTGGACTATTGCTTTTCCTCTTGTCTCTTCACTTTCTCACAAACTAACATGGTATCAGAGCATGTTGTTCTCTGATCCATTACTTGTTCTTCTAATCTATTTGAGAGCTATCTTCATCATTGATTGGGTTCTTAACTGTTTTGATCATTCCAGAAACTAGTTTTTTTGTGTTTTGCACATCCAACAAGAGAGATTTCATTGGATTTCTCTCATAAGACATCCACTTGTAGTGAATCTTTAAAGGCAAGTGTCGCCTTGTCCTCTTCTTCATTCCCTGAAAGTTTCATCAAGATTAGAGAAGTATTGAGAGAGATCTATACATCTCTTCTAGGCGACAACAACCCGTCTTTCCTTTTTTGGACTGTGTTCTCAGTTTTCAATTATTGTTGTATCTTGGACACTTTCTTTCGACTGTAAGAGATTTCTTCTCTTGGTTTTGACTATCTTGAACTGGTTTTCTACTTATATTCCTTGCTTTGACTGCTTTTTTGCTTTGTGTCCTTACTCGACATGGGTTTGGAAAAGAATGGGATTATTTTTGTTAAGTTTGATGGAAGCAACTATGCTCTCTGGAAGTTTCACTTTCAGTATTTTGTTGAAGGGAAGGGTATGTGGGGTTATATTGATGGTTCCACATCCATTCCCGATGCCGATGATATCAAAGGACTGAAACAATGGAAAACTGAGAATGCATAGGTTGTTTCGTGGATTCTCGGTTTTTTTACTATGGATGCCAATATTCCGATGAGGGGACTCAAATTTGCCCATGACATGTTCGAATACCTTGAAAAAGCTTATCAACAATCGAATATGTCTAGGAAATATTATATTGAAGTTGATATTTTCTCTAATGTTCAAGGGGAGGAGCGGATTCAAGAATACTATGCTGGGTTTGTGAACCTTTGGACTGAATATGAATTGGCTCACTTTGGGGATCTCACTATGGACTATTGTGTGAAAACTATGAAGAAACATCTTAGTAAGAGAAAGATTATGCATTTTTTGATGCATCTTAGATCTGATTATGAAACCCTATGCTCTAGTATACTCAGTAGAGAGCCTGTACCAGATCTTGATATTATACTTGGTGAGTTATTAAGAGAGGAAACTCGTATCCTCACTCAGTCTGCACTTGATCAGAAGAAGGAACATGGAATAAATACTATCTTCTTGGCCAAGGTTCAAAGTATCGACACGTATCGTGCCGGTGGCTTCCTGATACGCCCCTACAGGGGTTGGATTAGGTCAGCCACTAGTTCAGAGGGTAGTCGGGCCTTAAACCGGCCCCTCTGAACCAATTTTGAAAAAAATAAGTAAAACATAAAAAAAGTACTGACATAGGCTGATACGCCAGCATATCGGCCCGTGTCGATATTTAGAACCTTGTTCTTGGCCACCAAACAAAAGGGGAAGAAGGATTTCTCAAAGATGCAATGTTATGAATATGGACACGTGGCATCCCACTACAAGAAGAAAAATTTCTGCACCTATTGCAAACAGTAGGGACACATTATTATGGAATGCCTAGTCTGGTCCCCTGATAAAGGACAAAATAAGGCTTATTAAGCCTTAATTGACACAATTCCAACTGATACTGCATCATCCTTGTTAGCTCACAAACCAGATGCACAGGGAAATTTGATTGAAGATAAGATTCGTGAGCTCATGTCCTCAGCTATTTCCTCTACTTTTTCTACTATTGGACTAGTTGGTAAGTCTATATATTTGTGTTCTTCTCCTTCACACATGTGGATCATTGACTTCGGGGCCTCCTTTGGTTAGTCTTCTAAACCTTACACCTTTGTCAACCACATTTTTACTACTAATGGTGATTTTCTTCCTATATGTGGGTGTGATGATTTATTTTTGTTCACTTCAAAGTCTACACCCTTTCATCTTCCTAAAACCTTTTTTGTGCCTAAGTTGACTACTAACCCTATTTCTGTTGGACAGCTTGTTGATGATGGTAATAATGTTTTATTTACTTGTGATTGTTGTTTTATCTAGGACCAACACACTAAGGAACTGAAGGGGAAGGGGCATAGGCTTGAAAGACAGTTTGCTTTAGAATTTGAGAATAAGAAAGCTCCACCAGATTCTTGTTTGCTATCTACTACTTCTAGTTTTTCTCCTACCTCTTGTAATAATGTGTGGCACTTATGGCATAAACATTTGGATCACACTCATGCTAAAAGCTTGGATTATTTATTTTCTTTTGGTTGTTTTCCTATGATTGCTACTTCTTTTAAGAATGTTGATAAATCCTGTTTAACTTGCTACTATAGTAAAAGTCATGTTTTGCCTTTTCCATCTTCTACTGAACATGCTTATAGACATTTTTATCTTATTCACAGTGATGTGTGATCATCTCCAATTATTTCACGTTTGGGTTTTTATAAGTATTTTGTATTGCTTATTGATGATTGTACTCGATATACGTGGGTTTACTTCTTTCGAAAGAAATCAGAGGTCTTTCCCATTTTTAAGAACTTCCACGCTATGATTATGACCTAATTTAAAAACACTATAAACATTTTGAGGTCAGATTCAGGGGGATAATACTTTGATGGAGAGAATGTGAGTTTCAAACCTACCTCAAACAATATGGCATTCAATCACAGAGATCTTCCTCAGGTACACCTCAACAGAATGGGGTATTTGAGTGCAAGAATCGTTTGGTGAGATCCTTGTTACAAGACTCTCATATTCCCATTACCTTCTAGGTGAAAGCGACCCACACTATTATTCATCTCATCAACATTCTTCCTACTGCTATCCTTAAAAATACTTCACCCTATCAATCCTTGTTTCATTGTCCCCCTAATCTATCAATGCTTCATGTCTTTGGTTGTGGATCTGTTTTATCCATCTTCCTCCCTCATGAACACACTAAACTAACAACTCAATTAGTTATGTGCGCATTCATGGGATATAGTATGGAACACAAGGGATTTCTCTATTATAATCCCGAAGTCTTAAGACTGTGCATTTCTTGTAATGTCATTTTTCTTGAGATTCTTTCATTCTTTGCACATATTAGTAAATTGTCTACACCATCCTTTCTATTTTGCAACATTTTGGCTCTACAGGTGATCCTCCTTCCACATCTCTACCACTTCAAGTTTATTTTAGGAAGCATCCAGCTCGCCTACTGCCTATGCCTCCACCTCCAGCACTAGTGGCCGGTGATTCATCTCCACCCATCACTGCTGTAAGTTCCTCTTCCTATCTTGTTGATTTGCCTTCATCCGTTCCTTTACATCGATCATCTCATGTTTCTTGTCCACCTGACCACTATGGCTTTTTTTCTCGCTATAGCTCCTTCTCAGTTGTTTTATCATCCATAGATATTCCTAAGTCTTACAAATAGGCTGTAGCAGGTAAACATTGGAAAGATGCTATAAACTTTGAGGTTCAAGCTTTATTAGAGAATGATACCTAGGAGTTGGTCACCCCTCCTCCAGATGCCTCCATCATTTGTAGCCGATGGGTTTACATAGTGAAACTTAAATTATATGGTACTCTAGATAGATATAAAGCTCAGTTGGTTGCTCAAGGCTACAAGCAAGAATATGGAATTGACTATGATGAGACCTTTGCTCTAGTGGCCAAAATGACAATAGTTTGTTTACTCTTTCCATTATTGCTATTAGACAATGGATAGTTTATCAGATGGATGTCAAGAATGCCTTTCTCCATGGGCATATACAAGAAACAATTTACATGAAACCACCTCTTGGCTACTACGGTGATCCTCATATGGTGTGTAAATTGAATAATCCTTATGTGGTCTTAAACAAGCTCCACGATCTTGGTTTGATCGCTTCCGTACAGTGGTGTTAGAGGCTGGCTTTTAGCAAAGTGCTTCGAATTACTCTCTTTTCACTCTTAAGCAAGCACAGGAGTTGACTCTTCTCTTGGTATATGTTGATGATATACATCACTGGAGATGATGTGGATGGCATTACCAATTTGAAGCTCCTTCTCAAAAACTTCTTCAAAATGAAGGATCTCGGGCCTATCGCCTATTTTCTTGAGCTTGAAATTCAGTGATATCTTCAAGGTTATTTTGTTAACCAACAAATAATGCCTATGATTTGGTGACACTTGCTCGCTTGATTGATTCTAAACATGTGGATACACATCTGGAGCTTAACCATAAGCTAAGAAAGGATGAGGGTGAGCTTCTCCTTGATGCTACCCTATATTGGCAACTTGTAGGTAGTCTTATCTACCTAACTATGACTAGACTGGACATTTCCTATGCGGTCCAGCTTGTCAATTAGTTTGTATCTGCTCCACGCCAGCCCCACTTCTCTGTTGTTCTCTGAATCATCCGTTATGTCAAGGGCACCCTATCTAATGGCTTGTTTTTCTCATCTTCATCCTCCACCCAGCTTCGAGCTTATGCAGATGTAGATTGGATAGGTTGTCCTGACACTCATCGTTCCACTACTGGTTGGTGTATATTTCTTGGTCACTTTGATTTATTGGAAATACAAGAAACAACAAACTATTTCCAAGTCATCTACAAAAGTAGTGTATAGAGCAATGCCCTCAATATGCAGTGAAATAGTCTAGCTCAAAGCTCTACTTCATGACTTGGACATTAATCACTCATCTGCCATTCCCCTGTTTGCTGACAACAAGAGTGCAATCAAGATTGCATTCAGCCTAGTATTTCATGAGCGCACTAAACATATTGAGGTGGATTGCTACTTCATTCGTGATCTTCTCCTTGTCGGTCATATCTCTCTCCCACATGTCTCCTCAAGCTTACAGCTTGCAGACCTCTTCACCAAAACTATGACCAAAGCCCCACATAATTTTCTTATAGACAAACTGATGCTTATCCCTAACATCAGTTTAAGGGGGAGTGTAGAGAAGATGGAGGGTGGTAGTTATGTAATTTTATCTTTCTTTCTTGTATTTTAGTAGGCATGTACATTAGTGTACAACTTCTTTAATTCTTCACCAAAACTATGACCAAAGCTCCACAAAGGGTTCCAATCAACCAATTATTCGTATCAAATTCAGGCAATGCCATAAAAATTTCCTCCAATTCTCATCAGTGAACAACTTGGCTACCCTAATAATATCATGCAAGTTGATCCCTTCTACTTCCTTTAATGCCTCAATGCAGTTGGTCATTGAGTGTCTAGCAGGATTCCTAATCCGTTTATGTTCTAACATTGCCTTAGTTCTTGCATGGATTGTAACTACCATTTCCCTAATGGCACTAGATATCTCAGCATTGTGCCTCTTTCTCAACTCACATTGGCTTTGGTTTTGTTTGACATGCTCATCTCTATTCATACCCTCACATGAATATGACATTACCCCAACTTGAGTTGGACTAGGCTCCACTAGTGTGTCAAGTGCAGAGAGGTTTATATCAAGATCCTCCTCATTATTAGTGCTTAGCACACCCCTTTTGGTAGACGTAATGCTAAACCTTGGGTAGTGGTGTCACCAAAGATGATGCATAAACTATCATACTCGAGACACTTTGCCTTGCAGAACCTTTTTGTTTTAGGATTAGCCAATTGAAAAAAAAACCAAGTTACTAATAGTAGCATAAAAGAGCTAAAAGAATAAAGAGGTTTTAAGAAAAGGGAGCACCTTGATATAGTATTTATCAACTACTGCCACATAGACAAGTTCCATTGCGTGCATTTCTTCTTCATCTTCCCATAAGTCATCAAATTCATTATCTGAAGCTGAGTAGATGTGAGCCATACTCTATTATGGTACTCAATATCAAACAATTTCAGTTATGGTACACCCAAGTAATGTCAAATGATATAAACAAACTTGATGTGTAGCATCCAATGCAATTTAATGGAAATTATAAAAACATCAATACCATTTAACATGAATTCTATGATAGGTGGAATTGTTATAGAAGTTCATTAATTCAAGTCATTTAAAGCAAAAAAGAAAAAAGAAAAATGAAATAGCTCATCTATAAAACCTTCCTAATATAGTTCATAAGTGATAGAAGTTACATGACTTCAAGTCATATAAAGTTCAAATATCTCCATAAAGCATTCCAATCAACCAATCCTTCCTATCAAATTCAGGCAATACCATAAAAGACTCCCTCCAATTCTCATCAGTGAATTGCTTGGTTGCCCTAATAACATCATACATGCTGATTCCTTCTACTTCCTTTAGAGTCTTAATGTGGTTGGTCATTGAGTGTCCAACACGACTCCTAATCTGTTCACGTTCTAACATTGCCTTAGTCCTTGCATGGCTTGCAACTACCATTCCCTTGATGGCATTAGATAGCTCACCATTACACCTTTTTCTCAACTCACATTGATTTTGGTTTCCTTTGACATGCTCATCTCTATCCATATCTTCACCAAAATCTGATATTACCCCAACTTGAGTTGGACTAGGCTCCACTAGTGTATCAAGTGTAGAGGGTTTATTAAGAGCCTCTTCATCATCAGTGCTCACCACACCCCTTTTGGCAAATGATGATGCTACAGCTTGGGCAGTGGTGTCACCAAAAATAATGCATAAACTATTATACTTGGGACACTCTACCTTGTGGAACCTTTTTGCTTCAGGATTGGTCTATTGAAAAGAAAACTTGTTTCTAATAGTAATATAAAATGGTTGGAAGAATAAAGAGCCTGTAGGGAAAAGAAGCACATTGATATAGTCTTCCATACATCATTTGTAGTTGTCATTGTCTGAAGTTTGCTATCCCACCCTACCGAGGTTGGGATATCCCTAAGTTTTTAAACGTACAATATCATGTCCTTAGGCCTTTGAACTTATTTCTAAATTGTTTGAGGTCATATTTCAACTTTGTTTGGAGATAATACTCCAAAGAGATTGATTTCCATGCAATTCTAGTAAAGGTAGTGGTATTTCTATCTCCCTTCTTCACTTGATCTATCATAATATCAACATAAATATTCTTTAGCTCAATAGTCCAATTGACTTGACTAGTAGGTGCCTCATCAATATCAAAGTTTTAAAAGGCTAAAGGCGTAATGGCCAAAAAGGTGAGGCATAAGACTCAAGGCAGTAATCCTCAAAAATTAAATAAAGTTTATAAATGATAAAAAAAAAAACATATAATATATCAATTTAGAATGATAGAAGGTACACATCCATAAGATCCTCTCTGCAGCTTCAAAGTGAGTTGTCCTAGGATTGTGCATGAACTGATTAAGGACACCCACTGCATAAGCAATATCGGGCCTAGTCATAAACAAATACAGGAGTCTCCCTATAAGTCTCTGGAACTTTTTCACATCTTTCAAAAACTCTCCCCGACTGTCTCCCAGATGATGATTAGATTCAATTGGTGAGCATATTTCCGTTGGAAAATAAAGATGCCCTTATGAGAGCGAACAACTTCAATCCAAAGGAAATAACGTAAGGGACCTAGATGTTTCACCTCAAATTAAGTGGCTTTTGCTTTTTGGACTTTGGCAGAAACAACCACTACCAATCAAACAAATCAAATTTTGTTGCTTTAGGACTTTCCAAAGCCGAAAATCCAAAAGCAAAAGCTTATCCAAATACCAATTAATGCTTCAATTCCTATACCCTTAATTCGATAGAAAGTCAAAGATATGATAAATTCACATTGCTTTTTCCAAGTAACTCAACATGAACAATAAAGATTTGATGAAGTCCAGTACTAGCTTATCATCGCCATTGTCCCATAAAAAAATGGATTTTCGGTGCAAACAAAGCATGTTTGGGCCTTCATCAATTCAAAAATCGAAGTTTTGTTAAAGAAACCATTACATTTCACAACAACGCAATGAAATTAAAGATCATTCCATATTTAGAATATACCTTGAAATCCCTAATATAAAGTAAAATAACAAAAGAGGAAGAAGTAACAATCAGCCCAGCTCAGAATTTCACGGGCAGTATGTGGTTTACAGGGGGGAGAGGGCTAGTTGTAGGAGGGGCCGGAGGTCAGAATATTTCCGTATTTCTTCAATTTTCAATTGCTCAAAGCAAAGTACGGGAGAAACGAACCCCAATAAGCCAATTTGGCGCCCTCAGTTGAAACTCACTCGCTATCCGTTGGTCTTCAACAACAGACAATGTATGTGATTAGAACGATAAAAAATGGAGTAATAAAATGCCATCGCGAGGGCTTATTGGTAATTCTAAAATATTTTACTCCTAAAGCGTGAAAGGCTGAAACCGGAGTCCGGAGAGAGGGTCTCGATTCCATCATGCTGCAAAGCTTCTGAAAAAAGCAAGCAAAGGTTGAAGTCATTGATTTTAGATATTTGTTGGGTCTAGACTGATTATTCCATCTGTCATCTATGTTCATAAACCAATTTAACGGCTCTGATGAGTTAAGGACTTCAACGGTCAACGCCAACGAAATGTAACGATGCGGTCGGGATAACATCATAACACTACTACTTCTACTTGTCTAGCGCTCTCTCTAGCAGTCTAGCTGGGCCGGAGGGGCTGTCCTTTGAGAGAGTCGAGTGTGTGTAGATTCCTGACACGTGCCCCTTAACTCCTATAAACGGATGCAAACCTATTTATATTCCCCTCTTTATTCTCCTTCTCTCGTCCGCGCCTCCTCTTCTTCATCTGCTTCTTTCGAGTGCCACTTGAGAACCGAACCCTAGTCGCAGACCTGCAATTATCACTCTCTACGCCTCTTTCGTCCCAATCTTTTTTGAATTGCTTATCCGATTCTTTCTTCTGATGATTTCTTATCGTCTTTGTCGCTGAAAAGTCCACTTTCAGGAGAGCCATTTTTTATTATTTATTTAATTAGCAAATATGTCTTCCACGACGAGCCAAGTTTACATCCAGGTCATAGAAGACGTCATCGACAAGGTTCGGAACGATTTTATCAATGGAGGCCCTGGTGAGGGTGTTCTCGATGAGCTTCAAGCGGTAATTCCTAAAATTCTTTGTTTTGTTATGTTATCTAATAAGGGTTTTCCTTGAAGCCATTAGTTTCAGTTTCTTTTCCTCTGAAAATTTAGATATCTTACTTGAATTCCTTGAATTATAGGCTTTTATGGTCCTACTATCTCGAAGGTTTTGATTGTTTTCTTCCGGACTGTATGAATTTATCGGACTTTTTTTTATGTTATAATTCCTTCTTTCCAGTTTATTTTAGATTCTTTTTTGTCATCGAGTTTTTCTAAACTTTTTTGGTTTTTTTATTCCAGCTCTGGGAAATGAAAATGATGCAATTTGGTGCTATATGTGGTCCTATAGAGAGGTCATCTCTACCTAAGGCGGCTACCGGTGGTGCCATAACTCCAGTTCATGATCTTAATATGCCCTACGAAGGGACTGAGGAGTACGAAACTCCTACAGCCGATATGCTTTTTCCACCTGTGAGTTTCTCCTATATATGCCGATTTTGAAGAAATTTCGTGGTTTAACAATTTTGTTGGGTTTTCCAATGCAGACTCCTTTACAGACTCCCATTCAAACTCCTTTACCTGGAACTGTAGATAACACTGTGTATAACCTTCCTGGACCAAATGACTATCCTACTCCACATGATACTGGCGGTGCCACTGACGTCAAAGTTGGAAGACCTAGTCCTTACATGGTAAGCCTCATTATAATGTTTCCTTTTTCAGCTTCTAGGTTCCTACTTAGCTCTTTTTTTTTTCGGCATTACATATTATACATTCCAAAGGGGATTAAGGGGTGGGGACAGAGCAGGGTGCACGGGAGGTCCGCTGACCTTACCATGGAGAGCTTGCAGTTATGTAGGTTTGATCCCACACCTCCATATTGGGAGGGATGTTGATTGCTGAATGACCATCTTAGCTACTGGGTCATCGGCTAGGGTTCTATTTTAGCTCAATGATGGCTTGCAGATGACCCAAGAAAATGGGAACGAAGATGAACTAAAGAGTCGGCTAAATAGAACACATTTCTCGACTTTTCATTTATGGCTTATTATGCATCTAATTATCCTTATTGTAGATTGGTTCTGTTATACGTATGATGGCTTCTGGTTCATTTCATTGTAAAATAAATAACAACTCTTCACTCTTGTTGATGCAGCAACCACCTTCTCCCTGGATGAATCAAAGACCTCTTGGTGTGGATGTTAATGTTGGTAAGTATAATAGTGCCCCTTTGCTCACTACCTTCATCGACTCTATTAATTAATATTGTTTCTATATTGCAGCTTATGTTGAAGGGCGGGATGAAGCGGAAAGAGGAAATTCACACCAGCCAATGACACAGGTATCCCTGTTCTTCTTTGTGGAACATGTTTGCGTTCCTTCTATTGTGAACCTTCCCTAGTTTTCCCTGGTTGATGAACTAGTAGCATATATCTGAAACTGATGAAGTGATACCACTAAACTTAATTACTAGTCCTGACTTTGGGGTCAAATCCAGGACTTCTTTATATCTTCAGGAAAGCGGAAACGTGAGGATTTTGCTCCACATTTTCACACTGGTCCATACATACCACAACAAGATGGAGCTGGAGATGTGAAGATGGAGGGTTCTCAAGCAGAAGTACTGTTTCATCCCATAGATTAAATTAGTTTGCTGCTATGGTTTTAACTGATTGCTAGTATCTTTTCTGACTATCTTATTACTTGCAAATCACAGTACTGGTCTATTATTTACATTAAGCATTGTGGGCTGAGCTTGCCTTTGCTAATAGGAAATACCTATCATTGTTTGATTGACTGGCATGCTTACCCCTGTCTGCGTGAAAGTGATGGTAGTAAAGAGGTGGAAATTTAATAATATAATTTGCAGAAGCTATAAGTTATTGCATTTTATGGTGCACTTCAATGACTTGATAAGAATGATTTTAGAAGGTTGTGGAAATAAGCTGCTAAATGAATGATAAAGAAATCACATTATAATCTTAAGGTTTCTTTTACCCGTAAAATCCTAGGGTGTTTTGAGACCCCTTAGGCCATTGCTTTTTTGGAGAGAACAAAGCACATGGCCTTTTCATTCCCCTATTGTGTTTACTCTTTTCCTGTAATTCTTGAGAAAATTATTGCATGGCTAATTAGGTAAAGTTTAATGTCTCTATTCCCTTGGTGATTATTTTATATATCTATGAAACTCTTGAGTGTTTTTCTCCATTTCCTAGATGACACTGGATATATTAGAAAACTTGTGCACCAATGAAGTTGTATCTTTGTTTTAATACCTCCATGCAATTTGCAAGGGGTGTTAGATGGATATATGTAATACGCATTTAACACTTGAGGAAAATAACCTTATGTAGACCTCTTTCTTTATTGTGTAGTTAGGTTATTCTGTGCTACATTCTTTTTTTTTTTGTTAAACTATTGATACTTAAAAAATTGATTTATTTATTTTAATAATAAACAAGTAAAAAACATTACAAAAATAAAAAGAGAAGGTCATGGAAATTTCTTGAACTTAACATTAAATTTTTACCAAATTGAATGATCATTACTGATTTAATTTTTAGAAAGGTTATGTTGTTTTGTAAGAATGGCCTAATAATAGTTGAACCTCAACACTGATATTGTTATAAGAATGGTCTATTAGGGTATTGCACATTTGTTGGCACCTTATAACATAGATGTTGTGAGGTGTATTTTACTCTATATATTTTGATGTAGGGGGGTATTCTTGTCCTTTTACCTAATTTTATATTCTCTTTAATATAATAGGGTTTTGTGGGCATTTCCATTTACCCAAGACAAATTCCTCTTCATCTCTCTTTCTCTGGTTCTCTTCTTTCTTCTTTTCCTCCATTTCTCTTACTAGATCTTCTCTGATAGGTTTCATGGTATCAGAGTTGTTTGATGAAGTGGTCTAGTGTTTGATCCCCATTGCCTCTATTATAATTAATTAAATTTCAGTACAAGGTATGGGTGGGCCTGTGCTCGTCCACTCTTCAAGCTTGGTGGGCTTTCATGTGAAGGGGTGTGTTAGAGAGAGTAAAAACTATTCAAGGGGTGTGTTGAACAGTTCCCTAACTTGTTAGAGAAAGTGCATACTTGACTTACTCAGGGATACCAAAAAGATGGGATGTAAACTAGCCAAGGATCAAAGTTTTGATACAATACGCCCCGTATCGGGCATATCGTATCGTATCTTTTGGGTTCCGAAACACCTATTTTAGAGGTGTTTTGGGAACCCTTTCTTTTTTAATAAAAAATACATAAAAACCTATATAAAAACCAATTTTTGAAAGTCCATGGTTTTTAGTACCAATACACCTCTGGCGATATACAGAGGTGTATTGATACTTTGAACCTTGAAACTAGCAAGCACTCCTATCGACTTAAATCTTAAACTTTGAAACTATGAGAGGGAGACATTATTAGGTGTTCAGCAATGTCAGAGAACTATTGGGAAGCTTCTATACATTTATATATAACTCAGCCACATTTGCAATTGGTGTCTTGAGCCAGCATATGCTTATGCACTCGCCAAAGTCGTCTCATCTCAAGGCTGCAAAATGAGTTCTTTCCTACTTGAAGAGACATCCTGGTAGGGGCCTTCTCTTCACCAAACAAAGCCATGCTCCGGTGGAGGGTTTTATTGATGCTGATTGGGTAGACTATTGATAATGGGAAGTCCACCACCAGTTGTTGTACCTTTGTAGGGGGCAGCTTGGTTACTTGGAAGAGTAATAAGCAAATTGTGGTAGCAAAGTCAAGTGCAGAAGCAGGGTATATTGCCATGTCTCAAGGAGTAACTAAAATTTTAAGAACCTTCTTACAAAGTTGGGATTTTGGAATTTTGAACTTATGTATTTGTAGTTTTGTACCATGACAACAAGGTTTCCATCAGTATCGCTCATAACCTGGTTCTCCATGAGGACCAAACATATTGAAGTTGGCAAACACTTGTTTTGTTAAAGGGTTGAAAGGGGTGAAATATGTGTACCTTTCGTTGGCTCAAAAGAGCAAGTGGCTGATGCTTTTACAAAGAGTGTGTCTACCATGTGCCATGAAGAGTTATGTAACAAGTTGGGTATGCCGGTATGCATGATATATACAGCCCAACTTGAGGGGGAGTGTTATGAAGTGTATTTTATTCTATGTATTTTGGTGCAGGGGTATTCTTGTTATTTTACCTTTTTATATTCTCTTTTATATAATAGGTTGTTGTGGGCGTTACCACTTACCCAAACAGATTCTTCTCAAATCTCTAACTTTCTCTGGTTCTCTTCTCTTCTCCTCTATTTATCTTACTAGATCTTCTTTGACAGATTACAATGGAGAAACAAAAAACAGTCAGTGATTGTTAGGATGCCTCATCCCTACTATATGGGGCCGGCTACATGAATCCTGTTTTGCCATTACATTCTGTTTAGCGTCATATCCTTTTTTACCACTTCAACCCATGTCCTTTGTTTCTTTACCCACCCCGTCCAAAAGGAGGTTGTTAGGATGAATGCTGAACTAAATATAGAGAAATGGCTAATGTGACATGCTAATTTCTCTAGTTGTAGTAGGGGTGATTATTTCTAGCCCAGCCTTGCTTAACCCACAATTTTCCAGGCTTGGGCCTAGATTTTGTGTCCAGGCCTAGGCTTCCATCAGGCCTGAAAATATGCAGCCAGGCCTGGAGGCATGGATGCCTCTGAGCAATGCTACTGCTACCATAGAGGAGGCATACATCTCCTTGTGCTCAGGAGGCTTATGCCTCTTGCACGAACTACACCTCATGACTTCAAGTAGTGAAAAACTTCATGTCATGCCTCCACATTTTAGAACGTTGCACATAATATATATTATATGTAATATTTCATATTTTATAAAATATAACATATATTTATGCATATATTATATATCTTATAATATAAAACCACCCTAGGTTGAAGGCTTTGGAAATCTGGGTGTTCTGTAGAAGGATTCATACACTTATTTATGTATAAGAAGAATTGTGATAATAAAGCTTTCATTATTGATCAAAAAAAAAAAAACAAAGCTTTCATTAGTATCCTTCTTATTCCTAAACAAGATGACTGAATTGAAGGTATGGAAGTGAAACATTTCATTCAAGAGAATCTTGTCTCAAAGAAGATCTGTTTATTGTGTTTGTGAACACATCAATTTGTCAATGTATTAACTGAAGCATTTAGGAAGCCTCAATTGACCAATGGTCTCTGTAATATGGGTATGTGTGATATCTAGATACGGAAGCGAACAAAGAACACAAACACAGATAAGGGAAATGGGGATACAACTGTCCATTTCCTAAAATCTTGAAGATGACTATGGGTACAGTTATCCCATGTAATATGTTAACATCATGCATTTATATCTAGTTTTTGAAACTAAATGTCATTACTCAAGACTAATGTCTTGCGAAATTTAGTTAAAGTTCAAATGAGTGCAGATTTTTTGTAATATGATTTGTTAAAGCATACCATTTTACATATTTTAAAAATGGTAACACACGTATAGGCATATGGAGATCATAGTGTGTATGTGTGAGTGAGAGTTGTATTGGTACTATTGTATATTCATGTCTTACGAAATAAAAGAAAGGAATATAATATATTAGAGATGCTCCCTATTCTTTGACTTTTTTCCTCTTTTTTTTTTCCTCTACTTTCTCTTCTTTATAATTTTATCAATTTCATCTCCAAATTTCTATTGTGAAAAAAAGATGTGTCAGTTTATGCCCTCACTTCGAGGAGAGGTTTTGTATTTATTATTTGGTTCTTTATTTTGGATATAGGGGACTATAGACCATAAAATGGATAATTTTTCCATTTTTTTACATCCTTAATAGAGGTTTTTCATTACTCATTCAAAAAAAGTATATACAATAAACACAAGTCTTGGTCAACTTGTATCACCACATAAAGTAGGCCCTCCTTGACTAACATGTTTGACCATCTAACCACTCCAAGGACATAAAGCAAAATGGTATTTAGCCTACATCTCTTAAAAAACAATACCTGGCAAGCACTGGGCAAGCTAGCTGCATCACGAAGTCAGTTTTACTGTTGAGATGCCAAGAGTAATGGTGATGTATCAATAGTGATAAAAAAGCCATTACCCGATATTAGTCCCAACTATCTGGGGTTTTGGGAGGGGTAGACTGGATATGGACCTATCCTTTGTTTTTTTTTTGTCAGCACAAAGTGGCCAGTTTTAGACTCAAACCTGGCTTCTCAGCCTTGTCAGACTTAGATGTTACCATTACACCAAACAATGGCACCTTGACATATCGATGGTCACTAAGATACAAAAGTTGTATATATGCTAGAAAAGAGACAATAAAAATACCAACTGCATCTCTAAAGGGGATTAATAGGACTTAACTAATTGAACTAAAACAAGAAGTTGAGGTGGGGATCCATGTTCTGAAGGGCAATTACCTAATGCCTGTCCCAATACTCCCAACTATGGAGGAATAGACTGGATATAGACCTAACTTTTGACAAATTTTGCACATATGGCCGCTCTCATACTTAAAGCCATGTTCTCATGCTTGTCAGCCCAAGATTACATCAATGCACCAAACAATTGTCCCTAGGTGGGGATCTATGTTCTCTTGTCAGTAAATGTAGAGAAGTTGGGATAATGGTGGCAAAGCATTGAACAGGTTTCAACACTCTTGCCCAAAGAGAAGGCATGCTAGTATGTTCCATCATTGAATCAGATGAAAAAACATCCAGCAATTTATCCTTTGTCTAATCAAAGAAAAACAGCAAAAGAAAGAGAGAATCAGTGTTAAGAGGAAGAGAGAAGAAGAGGGAGAAGGAGAGGAGTAAATCTTACTATTCTCTCCAGCCCCTAATTACTTTTATTAACATAATTTGAAATTAATGAGTTAATTTACAAGATTACCCTCTATAGGGCATCTACTTATAAACTCAAGGAGAAAAAGGCTAACAGGCCCACAAGATTAGAGGCCTATTAACTCAAAAACTAATAACCAAAAGAACATAAAGGAACTATGGCCCATCCGGCCCAATATTTCTACCTTCATGTATGGCCATATGGGAGATGGACATCACCTTAAAATGAATTCCAAACTTGGTCAAGTTTGATCTACTTTTAACCTTCAGATAACATGTATTAACATGATTGTTTGCTCCATTTTGTTTTTAATTTTGTGCTTCATTATTACAACTATGGTTCCTTGGTGGAACTCCATTAGATTTAGGCTATATTATGTTGATGTTTGGTATCATAAGCATAAATTCATAAAATAGTTCTGCTATGCAACTTGTTTTATCATTTAATGTGCAGTGGATATTCTTGAAATCTACTCTGCTTGCATGTTGAAAGTTGTTGTGTCTGCCTATTGCTGAAATTTTTTGTTTGATAAAACTTCTACATAATCTTATGGGTACATCATTGGGTTTCAGGCAGGTCAGGTGAGAAATTCACCAAATAGATTTGGCAAAGTGATGGCAAATGGTTTGCTATTAAGTCAAATTATGACAGCTTCAAAGATTCCACAATATGATGGGCCAACTCCAGATGGATATGAGTACATTGTAACCACACCAGGGGTAAGCTATGCTTTTCCACCTCTCTATGCTTGTATCTGCATATGGATGTATGTATTCATGCTTTTTTACCTGCAGAACTACAAACCAGTGTATTCTCAAGCAACAAATGTTACATGTATGCATCATGGTGACCTTACCTGTTGTTCCAGCCACAACTCTAAAATGTCCCTTTTTGTGGACAGTTTTTAAATAAAAGGTTGTAATATTGCATAGTCAATTTATTTGGGGATAGTGTCAATACAAGGTGGATAGCTGGTGAAGTATGTACATTAAGTTCTTGCTGACCTGGGATTGAATCCAGCCTTCACCCTCACCTTTCTCTAGAGTTGTCAATTAGGGGCAGGTTAATCAGGTAAAGTACTCTGCCCCTATTAGGACAGGTTTGGTGTGAATTGTATCAGGTTTTGGTTAGATTTGGGTTGTGAAATGTTAACCAGTCACTTGTTCAGATTGAGGTGTAGATATCAAATTGTCTTATCTTTCATTGCCTATTATTTTTATTCATGTTTTCATAATTTTATCTTGCCCTGTGTTATCCCCTAGGCCCTGATAACACCATAGCATGCTCCTTTCATGGGACATGTTTTTGGAAACTCTTTTAGGGTACATATATATGCATGTATATATGTAACATATGTGAGGGAGGTTGGAGACGGTTGGACCTATCTCATTCCTGTTTATACAACCAGACCCAATAGGAACCGTTACCCAACCCAAGCCCACCCATTTAAGCTTGACCCAGTGGTTGTCAACCCATATCTGATATGCTGAATGAAGCTGCCACATCCACCTCTACTTATAAGTGGGTTGTTGAACAGGTTGGGTCAGGAATTGCATAGGTAACCTAGAATTTGTGGTTAGGTTCCAAAGCACTTCCACAGAATCTCACATCATGGATGTGAACCAAACTAATATGATCCATGCTTATCAGTTCAAGTTTTGAAGTCTTTGAGGGTTCAAGGCAGTATGCATGCTGGTTGAACCCTAACAAATGAGAAAAATAATAAAAAGAAACTAGTATTTTAACTTAAACTGAATAGTTTAGTTTGATAGTGTCTATTTTATTATTATAATCTTAAGAATAAAAAAGTATCCAAGGGCACCATGTAAAAAACATCTTGGCAATTAAGCGAGGCGACCCTCCACGAGCGCCTTGTTGCGTAGGCGTCACCTTGGCGGCTATGATCTGAAATGGAATAAAAAGGAAAACATGTGCTGTAGTAGTTGAGAGAAAGTGAGAGGGTCAGGAGGGTGGGGGAGATGAGTTCACAAATCTGGGTAGTGCTGCTCACAGTTGGGTTGTCTCTCTTGGCTAGTGCCATCATTCTCAAAGAGATGTCTGAGATGAGAATGAATAGTTGAATAAGTTATTAGGGTTTGTAGAATGTGAGATTTTTTTGGTAATATACACAAACAAATTGGATCAGATTGGCCTATATCTGAATTCAATCTGATAACATAATGGATCATATTTCTTAATCCAATTCATTTAGATTAAGTGGAAATCCAAATCTGGCAATAGTTGGATAGGATTTGAATTCAAATCAGATCAGGTCCAACTCATTTGCAGCCATAAGATAATTAGAGAGGAGAAAAGATAATTAGTAGGTAAAGGTCTGTCAATTAATCAGGTCATACTGGGTCGGACCCAATAAGCCTGATTAATTTAGCATCAGTTCTAGGTCTATTACTTACAAACCCTATAAGGTCTGGTTGTTTTCTAATTGGTTTGGGACTAGGTCTAGCTGACCCTGACTGACCTGACCCATTAACCACGCTAATTAGGACTGGTGGTTGTTTGAATGACCAGGTAAAGAAATAACCTGATGTTTAGACAGTTAAAGTTGATAAGCATGGTTTTGTTATACAACTTTTGGATCGTTGTCCTTTGATCATGCATATAATGCCATTGGTTGGATGAGATATTCAGCTTCAACTTTGGATTTTAGCCCCACCTTTTATGTAGTTGAGCATTTGATTTTTGGGTCATTAGCCACTTGTTTTGTGAGTTCATTCCCTTTCTTACCTTGCTGAAATATCTTTTTGACTTGAAGTTATACCCTTATCAAGGAGTCGCAAGTGAAGACTACAATACAGTGAACACACCATCTCTCCATGGTAAACACTTTTTTTTTTTTTTGGATATATCTCCCTCTGGAATTCATATCATATTGACGTATTAGCTATGAGACTACTAGTTTTTTGGGAAGCAAGTAATCGAAGGTTATCTTTGTTGCACATGTTTAGATATACAAGTAGGTACGCCGGCTGTTGGTGCACAAAATGAAGGTGGGGATGGTGATGATGATGATGATGAGCCACCCTTAAATGAAAATGATGATGATGATGATTTGGATGATGTGGATCAAGGAGAGGAACCAAACATGCAGCAGTTGGTTCTGGCTCAATTTGAAAAGGTAAACTTTTCAGTTTATATTATTACTAGCAAGTAAACCCATGCAATGCATAGGGTTGATTAGAAATTTGGTTAGGTTTAAGTTGGCAAATTTGGGTTTTTGACATCAGTTAGGTTTGAGGCTCGGTTCCATGTTTATATTAAGAGAGTCAAAAGGGGTCAAGAGAGGTTTAAGAGGAAACAAGGGATTTAATGGGGGAGGGAGATGTTACAAACATTGGGGGGGTAGTTTTAAGAATGATTTTATTAGAGAGAATAATGTTGAATCTTATTAGAGAAAATTAAGACCTAAGAGTTTTTATTGTGATTTCTTGTATTTTAATTTAATAATTCAATCCAAAAGTAGATAACCATGTATGTGAGAAATGAGAGGAGGTTCGTGTGAGATCTATGGTGACAGGACCCCTCACCTCCCATCTTTCCCCTTTCTAATATAGATATAGAAGTAAAAATTACTGGAAGTGATGACTGCGGTTTAATGGATCATATAACAACAACATATCTGGGTTGGTAGGTGACACGGACAAAAAGCAAGTGGAAATGCACACTCAAGGATGGCGTTATGCACATAAAGGATAAGGATATCCTCTTCAACAAGGTGCACTTTCTGGATGTATTCTATATCCTGTTTACTGTTCTCTTGCTTGTGGGTACTTTTATCTGGTGCTAAATTTTTGCAGGCAACTGGAGAATTTGACTTCTGAGTTATTTTGGCACGAAGAGGAATCCACCAAGCAGTTGCGATTTTGGAGGTTTGCATTCTTGTCGTCAGTTGACTGAAGAGAGATGTCCGAAGGGAAAATTGATGCCTACAGGAGTTGAAGGTTGGCTGGATGTTTGTACACAAGGAAAAGCCTTTTTCAATAGTTTAAGGAACGACTATGCTTCGGTTTATTATTCCTGTCGTTAAATGCGTATTGCCATATGCGTTGTATATTTGGAGTTTTTTCTTTTTCCTAGTAAAATTATAACGAACTCCCCACGCGCACACATTCTGTTTCTGAATTGTTTTGGTTGCGATATGATGCCGCATGTCTTGTTTATCATCTACTGAACTTTATTGTGCTGTTGTAGCTGTGTGTTTTCTTGAAAATTGAAAGTAGGGATGCAAGATAAGATGACGACGCCTAAAAACTAAAAAGAACCAGATGAAAACAATTTGGACTGCTACGGTTCTATCCTCTGTCAACTGTTAACTGCTCAACTTTTTTTTTTTTTTTGTTGTTGTAAAACAGAATATATTAAGTAAAGAAGTCTGAGTATAACTGAAAACCAGCTCCAAAACCTCAGCTTGGACGGCAGAAGACAACAAAGTAGGTCCAAAATAAGCTGCTAAGCAAGTCCTCGTAGAATCCCTGACTACAGCTCCAAAACTACTAAAATTAGTCTTCTAAAGCCTCCGTCCACGTTCACCTTGATAACCCTTTCCTCAAATTCTGTCATGGGCTGCAATTGCCTGTTAACATTTGATAAATTATATGCAAAGACGAATTAGCCTAAAAAAAATGCAAGCGTTCATAACTTTTCAGAAAAAAAAAGGAACAAATTAAAAATCCAAGTTACAAAAGAAATGTTACTTGGGTAGCAGTAGCAGTCCATGCAAGCATCGAAAGTGCTGGCATACGCATACCACAGCTTGCTTGCTTAACTACAGTTACAGATGGCATGGGAAGCAACAGTATTCACACAACCTGCATACATCTGAACTTACCACTGATCTTCTCTACAGGGAGTTTCCACTTTCCACATGAAATATTTCTTTGTAATGATGTTAGGCTGGTTAGTGTGATCATTTTCCTTGGACACCAAAGATCTTGCAACATGGCACGCTGATCTGAATCTGATCTTACGCTAAATTTCCTTTTGCCATCGAGCACCGGGAGGCGGGAGAAGGGTCCTTAGACACATTTCACGTTCACGTTCTGCTTAGGGAAACAGGGTCCGCAGTGTTATCATCCATGAACCAATCCTATATGATAACTCAAACTGTGTCTAAAATTAATTTCATATGCTTTTTCTTGTTTTTATTGTGACAACTGGCTGTCACTCAAAATAAGTCCATATAGACATCTACAACTAGAGGGCTAGAAATCATCTAATTAGCTAATTTTTACTGGAGATTCTGCTTCTGGTAAAAGAAAGCATCCGTTATTGAAGACTAAGACCAAGAAATCCTTTTTACGTTGATTGTAGGGGGAATGATTTAGCAGAATCAGATACTGTTAAAACAAGAATTTCATGACTGCCCTTTATCGCTAGTTGTTCATAGCTGACACCCTCTACAGCGTGTTCACCTCCGCTCCTTCCTTACATAGCCCATGTTATCATGTTAAGCACTCATACAATATGGATGACGTGGTTTTGTTATCCACGATGGAAGGAGCATTTCCCTCCATGAAAGTGCTGAAGTTGATGAATCCTGAACCATTCAAAAAGTTTTAGTTGAGAGCAAGACGATTGCGCCTGCATATCTTGGTTCGGATGACCCTTAGATCTTAGTATTACACATGCAAATTCAGGTTGTGATGGCTTAAACATGTTCGCCCCATATCTTTGGACACAGTCAGTTGCAACCAAAATTAAAATAATAAAAACTCAAAAAGAAACTTCAACATATAAATATTTATTATAGACTTTGGATTGCTTTCTTTCTGAAATCCAACTTCAAACTGCTTTTATGCCAAGGTTGATTTCATTTAAACCTTTTAATCAAATTGTTTTTTTTTATTATTTATTATAATGATTATTAACTTTTTAAAATTAGAAAAGGTATGGAATTTGGTAGCTTTACTTTTACTTGATCAAATCTTTATATATTTCCAATTGGTTCCATAGTTTTTATTTGAATGGGGTAAATTTTGAAAAGAAAAGAATTTAAATCTAATATGAATTGTGAATAACCCTTTGAGGACTTTAGAAAATAAGTGGATTAAATTGTTCATCCACATTGTAGTTATGGTCCTTTAACAAATCATAACTCACAAGTGGTAGCTCTGAAGTCCTCTTTTTACTTAGGCTCTGTTTGGTTTGTGGGATTAGGGGTCTAGAATTGGAATTAGTTGGATGGAATCGGAATTTCATTCCCATTCCTTCTGGAATGGCATTCTCCCATTTGAAAGAATGATCATTTCCTGCCCCTCCCTTAGGAATGAAATTTCATTCCTACTGATTTCAATTCTTATTCCCATTCCTGTCTGAATCAAACAGACTATGTGAATGGATCATTCTGATTCTGATTCTGATTCTGATTCCAATTCCAACTATGAATCAATTGGATACTTTCATTTAGATTACCCAAAAGACATGATAAAAAAATCTTGATTCGTAAAAGTGGTAACCAATAAAGTAGTATTTATTAAAATTCACATGAGATTTTGATTGGTCAAAGATCTTTTAGTTACATTATAGGTTTTCCCTCTACTTAGAACAGTTTCAGCTTAAAAATGCTACCACCTTGTACTTAGGCGGTGGTGATACTTAGCCCCTCAAATTTTGTTTTGCAACAAAAAACAGCCTAGCTATTCTCAGTTTCAGTTTGAATTCTGGGTTTTCAATTTTTCACAACCACCCTATTTGATGGCGCAAGAGCAAAAGCTATAAGAATGATGGAAATCCGAAAATGGATATGCTTAATCACAAATTCACAATATCTCTTTGCCAAGGGTTTGGAAGCACTGTAACCAAATTCAAAAGAGATTATATTTTAAAAATGACCTTCTTCATTGTTTTGATGGCTTTTCTTTCAGTCCATAGAACTTAAATGAACAATTTAGTAATTTTACCTTTATCATCAACTCTCTTAACAGAACGCTGAAATCCAAAAAATTTCATGGGGGTGGGGTGCAACCGGACTGGACACAGAACCGTTTTAGGGACCAGCTCTCGGATCAAACAGTCCAATCATCTGGTTCAAATAGATGGCCTGTTCTAATTTAAAAAATAAAAAATAATAATAATAATTAAATTAAAAAAAGGTCAAAAATTGTTATTTGGGTTGACGATTTTACTGCATGAGTAAACATTGATCAAATCAATGGTTTTAGGGTGAAACAGAATCAGTTGCCTGACCAGTTCCCGGATCAACCGGTCTAACCATTCTGTCCAGTCCGATTTTCAAAACTATGTTGTGACCAAGCAATTTTGGGGGCTAAGTGTCATCAGCCTTAAGAACAGGGTGGCAGTCTGTAATTTATTCTAAATATTTACCATAGTATATTGATACTCTGTATTGTTTTCCATTCTAGACAAATGTCTAGAAATTTTCTTTACCAAAAACAAAAATCTTATGAGGCCTTCTTACTGGAAAATAAATTAGAGGAAACCAAAGAAAGAGAAGAAGCAAAATAGCATATAAATGGGCGTCAAGACATGGCGAAATTTCCTCATATTCCAAGAACAATATCAAAATTGATCGTTGGTTGCATCCTTGACTCAATTAATGCTAGGCAAAAAAGAGGAGGAGAGGAAAAAAGTTCCAAACTACTACCACAACATAACACTAATAAAGCTTGAAATTAAAGGAGAAACAAGAGAAAATGAAAATGAAGCTAGGCTGATCAGGGTTGATGCGCAACCACACATTGTGAGTTGAAGAGATGAAGAAGAGAAGCAGGTTCTGGCAAGGGAGTGATAGCCGGATGTTGCCACCCGCCAGGCGGTGTAGGCACATATTTGTGTTCATAGCTACTGTGGTGAGGCCCATTTCTTTCTTCTGAAGCCTTGTCTTCTTCAACCTCTGGCAACGTCAACGTGGGTGGGGACAGGATAAGGGGAGATAGCAACGGAATTGCACAATTTGAAAACATGTCTGGCGAGGGAGCTATGCCACTGGAGACAGGGCGATCGACTTGAAGCTTCGTGGGGGCATGCTTTTTTAGCCTGCTTGGGGCCTTCTCTTCTGATTTGCTCTCGCCACCCTTCTGATGAATGTGAAAGCTGTTCTTGTGGGTCGCCATTCTTGAAAATTAAAATGAGAGGTTTTTGTTATATATGTTCTCTCTCTCTCACCCCTTGTTCTTCTTCCTCGTCAAAAAATTTAAAGGTTTTATTACTGAGAAAAGAAAAAAGGATAGTGAGAGACTTGTCCTGCAAAGCGGGTAATGTGGGTTCGGTTAAGAAACAAGGTGGGAAAGAGGATGCATGCTTGTTTGTTTTGAAGGGTAACGGCTATTTGATGAATATTTCGCGAATCCCTAATTTGGGCTGCTGTTCGTTACTACATCTGTCAAACTTAGTAATATATTTGTTCTGATCTTTGCTTTCCCAAATTGGTTCTTCTCCCTCCCTCTCCTTCTCCCTCTCCATCATGGGCTGTGAGTGAGAGAGAGAGAGAGAGACAGGGAGGTCTAGGCGTTGGCAATTTGGCATTATTTGGAATTGGGCCTTTCAACTTTAATGTCTACATGTTCGAATTTGCCACGTGGCTATTGCTTTGACCACGTCAGATATGGGAGAACGTATTCAATTCAGAAAAAGAGTTGTGTCATTTAGCAAGGTGTTCCACTTCCACGTTTTGTGTTGAAAAGTCCAACACCTTTTCCTGTCCTAATCCCGACTCGGCGACTCCCGATATCAAGAATCAATCGATCAAACTACATGATCAAGAAAAGTATCTCGCGATTTACTGATCCTAGACACTTGAGAGCTGGGAGGTGGAGAAGCGACCATCATCCGACTCAAATAAATGCAGATTTCAGGCTCGACTTTCCAATAAGAGAGAGAGAGAGAGAGTGTGTGTGTGTCGGAAGTGTTAGCCACCGTATGATCTATTTTTCTGATTTCTGATCATTGAATTCCAATCCGGTGGTGTACGGTCATGGCTTACAGTGGTTCGACTCAACCTCTGTTGAGTCTCTTCAGCCTTCCACAACCATACCAGACTTACCAATCCAGGAAGATACAATTGCTCTCTTCTTCCTTGAATCGACAGCACTCGAGATTCAGGTCGAAAAATCATAATTTGAAGGGTACCTTTCCAACCGTGAAAAGTCCTTTATTTACGAGAATGCCTTTACTCCCTGGAGGTGGAGGCCGACTTAGACACAAGGTGGAAGGAAAATGAAGCAATTTTTTCGCTCAAGAAAAATGCAGTACCTGATTATTAATTATTTATAGTTATTTCTTCCTTTCTTTTTTTTTCTAATTACTTTTTGTGTTGTTTTCTTCTTCTTTCTTTTGAATTATTTACTGATAGGTTGGTGCCCATAAAGAAGAATCCTCTGCAGAGTCCAAATCGCTTGTTTCTGGCGTTGCATCCCAACAAGAGGATTTTGCTTGGTCTTCTGTCATTTTTCCGTGTGTTGTTACTACTTCACCTTTTTCCCTCTCTTAATTTCCTCTTTTTTCTGATAATTGGACATGATCATCGAGCTATTGCTTGTAAATTTGAACAGAATCTCAATTTAAAGGATATGGGATAGAATACCGTATAACATGATTGATTAAATTTAATTTGTCGTTTGCATTTCCTTTACTGTAATCTGGATTAGAGGAAGAGATAAATGCAAGTGGTAAACTGCTCCATGATCGAAGATAGAAAAACGTGTTTCTGTGAATCAATAAGTCGAGCATGAGGTGCTCACTTTTTTTTTTTCTCTTTCAAAACAGCGTCTAGTACACGTCTATGTTTCACTGTCAAATGGTTACTTGTTCTTTTGATGCTTAACAAGTTGCTGAAGGATTATTTTATTAAAATTTAGGTTTTTGTTCCCGGCCTTGGGGGGTTTACTATTCGGGTATGACATCGGCGCCACTTCTGGAGCTACCATATCTTTGCAGGTGTGTGTATGTATGTATTTCTTTTTGTGTAGTTAGTCTATTTGGGGGATGTTCGCCAGTATGTATGATTTTTATTTTGAAAGGCCAAATCATAAAGGACTATATTGTTTAATCGATATTCTGTGGTTCTGGTTATGTTATAGTCACCCGAACTTAGTGGCACGACATGGTTCAACCTTTCAGCTGTACAGCTTGGTCTTGTGGTATGGATTCTACACTTAGCATATCAGTAATGATTTTTTCTTTTTTATATTCTACTTTGAGAATTAATTGGTTCTTAATTAGGCCCTTTATTCCTTAATCAAATGTAGGTTAGTGGTTCACTTTATGGAGCTCTTCTTGGTTCCATTCTTGTCTTCCCGACTGCTGATTTTCTTGGTATTTGTCCTGTTTGTCCATTATCTGTAAATAAAATTGGAATTACATAAACGTTTCTAACTGAACATCCTGAAATGGATTTTGTAAAGGAAGGAGAAGGGAACTTATTTTGGCAGCCTCACTATATATTCTTGGAGGTTTGATTACTGGCTTTGCTCCAGACCTTGGTGTTCTTATAGTAGGGCGGGTTCTCTATGGCCTTGGTATAGGTCTGGTGAGCTTCTAATTTTCTTTTTCTCTTATGTTGTTTGTGTGTGCCTAAGTACAGAGAAACTTCTTTTTTTTTTTCCTCATAGACATCTAAATTCTAAACTCATTTCTGAACAGGCCATGCATGGAGCTCCTCTTTATATTGCAGAGACTAGCCCATCTCAGATTCGTGGAACTCTTATATCTTTAAAGGAACTGTTCATAGTTCTTGGCATACTGGTATTTCTTTCGATTAGAAGGAAATTGTAGTCATTTTGTTCATTTATACTGGTCTTGTCAAATGGGTTTACATAGAAGTTTTGTTTCTTTGCAGTTGGGTTATCTTGTTGGAAGTGTTCAGATTGATGCAGTTGGAGGATGGCGCTACATGTATGGGCTTAGTGCCCCAATTGCAGCTTTAATGGGTTTAGGCACGTGGAGTCTCCCACCATCTCCACGCTGGTTACTTCTAAGGGCAGTTCAAGGTAAAGGGTCTTTACAGGAATACAAAGATAAGGCTATCCAAGCTATCAGAAAGCTAAGAGGTTGGGGAGCTGATGATAAACTATCTGAGAAACAAGTAGAAGATACTCTCTTCTCTCTGAAATCTGCATATGCGGATGATGAGTCAGAAGGCAGTTTCTGGGAGGTGTTTCAAGGATCAAGTTTAAAGGCTTTTATAATTGGGGGAGGTTTGGTCCTTTTTCAGCAGGTAAATTTTATTTTATTTTTTACATTAAAGTACTCAAGCTACTTGTGATCTAACTATTTAGTTCTAGGATTTCCCTCCTTTTTATGCATTGAATATGTCCATGGATAACATAAGGAGAACTCTGAATTAATGAGCTAATGCCATAATTTGACAGATAACAGGGCAACCAAGTGTTTTGTACTATGCAGGTTCCATTCTTCAGGTAGTTCACAACCCAAAATCTTTTAAAGCTCAGGATCCTAATATTTCTTTAAGCACTGATTGGTCCATCAATATACTGATTCTTTTTCATGTCTCAGAGTGCTGGGTTTTCTGCTGCTGCTGATGCTGCACGTGTTTCTGTTGTCATTGGTACATTCAAGGTATGATTATGCCCTCTTGTATAAACTTTTCTGGATTTTCATTGTTGTTAATGCTGTGTACAACAACTTTGCTAGCAAGAAATTCTCTGACTTTTGCCAATATCAGTGCATAACCTACTTTGCAAAATTTCATATTTTGATCGTTCTTGTATTTAAAGTCTACAAGGAGTAATCATTGTTCTTTTGAACTTCCTCCAGTTGCTGATGACAGGGGTGGCAGTCCTAAAAGTTGATGATCTTGGGAGACGGCCCTTATTGATTGGAGGTGTTAGTGGCATTGTATGTGTCTTCTTGCTCTTGTTATGCTTTTCTTCTCTATTCTGTGTTATGATGTTATTAATCAATGAAGAAGGTAATAAGAGGTTCTTTCTTGTGTTCCCCATATTGTAGGCACTTTCTTTGTTCCTTCTCTCGGCATACTATAAATTTCTGGGGGGCTTTCCTATTGTTGCTGTAGCTGCTCTACTCCTTTATGTTGGCTGCTACCAGGTAGCTACCTTGTCTTTTAATTTGGTTTGCATTACTGCTCTCTCTCTCTCTCTCTTCTTTTTTTTTTTTTCTCCCCTACCCCCTTTTCTTCATCTAAGTTTTATTTGTTGGAGAATGCCTTTTGTCCCCGTTAAAATATGGTTACATTTGTAACATAATATGGTTATTTTTGTTTTAAGATATCATATCATTGCCCATTTCTTCACATAATCATCCCCAATAAAATCAGTTTCTCTGTAAATATGATCAAGAATAAGTATATATTTGTGATTGTTGTGCTCTTTAAACAAACTTTCAGATATCTTTTGGGCCAATTAGTTGGCTCATGGTGTCTGAGATATTCCCACTTCGCACAAGAGGACGTGGACTTAGTCTTGCAGTTCTCACAAACTTTGGTTCAAATGCTATTGTAACCTTTGCTTTCTCCCCACTGAAGGTATTTAGATTTATTGCATTCAGAACTAGTGCTTTTCTGTTTTTCCCCATTATAGTTTAGTTGATAATAAGCTTTACATTCACCAAACTTCTGTAATTCCACAGGAGCTTCTGGGGGCAGAGAATCTTTTCCTCCTGTTTGGGGGCATTGCTTTGCTGTCACTATTATTTGCCATTGTTTTTGTTCCAGAGACAAAAGGTTTGTCGTTAGAAGAAATTGAATCCAAAATCCTGAAGTAAAAATATACAATTCTCCTCCACTTGTTCAAGATAAACAGGATGGGATAACTATGGATCATCTTACACCATGGATATTTGTGCATCATGCATCCATGTTTTGTGCCATAATATTGTGAACTGTGAAGTGGAGAGTCGTGCTGTATTAGTAAATTCCATTGGGGAAACTGTTTTATTTTTAGAGATAGGACATACATAGGGAAGAATGAAAATAGTTAAAGCTGAAAACAGTAACTAAAAGATTTCTTCCATGGAAAATTTAAATTCATGGCTTGCATTTATAGAGAAGTTCTGAAAATTGGAGAAGGAACTGAACTGTCGGAGGCAGGCATGGATAATTTGTGTTTTTTTTTTTTTTTGCTTTTATTTTTTTACAAGAAAAACTTATGATTGGATAGGGCAATGAATACAGGAAACACATGTGAGATGTTAGGGTAAATCTGTGATGCCGGAAAGGTATGGCATTGGAAGAATTTTAAGGTGAATTTTGATGAATACCACATGATCGGTTACCACTTTAATGATACTGATTTATTGGTTACAAGTCTTTCAGGTATCATGTCTTTCCACTATCATTTGAACCTGAAATGTGAAGGTTTCAACAGTTGGAACTAACCAATGTTGTAACTTGTAGGATAGGACTGGATGGTTGGACTGTCAGTACTGGGAACCAACAGCCAACTACGGTTCTGGTTGGCTGGTTCTTAGAAATGTTGGCTTCGTCAAACTTACAATATGTATAGGTTTCTGAACCACTGAATGTTTACAGGGTCTTAGGCATGATTTTCAAAACCGGACTGGACCAGACGGTTGGACTGGAAAAACCGGGAACTGGTCAGGTGGCCGGTTTTGGTTTTTCCCAAAACTGGATTTTCTTAAAAAACCGTTGATATTGGTCAGTAAATCGCTGACCCGGCTGGTTAACCATTCGAATAGTTTTGACCATTATTTATTTATTTTTTAATTTTTTGTCAGAATGGGCTAACCATTCGGTTAACGGTTGGACCGTTTGACCCGGTAACGGGACCCCTGACTGGTTCGGTTTTAAAAACCATGGTATTAGGTGTCTTTAGGTTCAAAAATAATAACCCCACCTAACATATCTATGGTTTATTTTTGGTAAAATAAATTGAGTTTCATTGAACTGAGAAAAAGAAGATGACAAAGAGATAGAGTTCGTCAGTTCGGAACTTCGGATCCACCCAATTAGCCAGTCAAACCGGCATAGCATCTATGAAAATGCCCGACTCTTTTAAACCTCTACGAGCTGGGCTATGCGCCAAAAAATTTGACAAAATTTTAAAATGAAAGAGTTTTGGTTTCGGGCGGGTATCAAACTATCAACACTGTGAACCATGCGTATATGTGAGCCCCTCTTAATTGTTGATTTGAAAGATAATTACAAACATTTTCATTTTTTTTTTTTTTTTGCCTGATCAAGTTTTTTTGGTTACTTTTATTTGAACAAGTAGAACTAATCAACCCATGACCTGGACGGGACACCGAAAAGGTTATCCTTATCCATCACGTTTAAGGGTCCGTTTGGCTTTCTGTCAGAATTAGAATCAATTTCAAAAATCCTTTCAAATTGAAATTGGAATGGTCTATTCGCCCATCTGTTTTGTTCAGATGCGAATTAAGATCAAAATTGAAAATGACTGAAGTGAGATTCTTGTTCCGAAGGGAGAGGGAGGAAATAACCATTTCTTTAAATGCAAAAATGTCATTCCAAGAATGAGAATCAGATTTTGATTTCCTCCAACCAAACATTAGAATCCGAATGGATCATTCTGATTTTAATTTCAGACCCCTATTCTCACAAACCAAATGGACTCTAATAATAGCATAGCTATTAACCTTAACTGCACCGACCAAACCTCATGATTTCATGAATTGCATTCTTGCATCAGATTTGATCCTGGGCTTGAGCTTTATCTACATTACGGACTTACATTTTAATTTCAGACCAAACCTCATGATTTCATGAATTGCATTCTTGCATCAGATTTGATCCTGGGCTTGAGCTTTATCTACATTACGGACTTACATTTTAAATTTCCATCACCCACTTATTTAACTTTGGCGAGAACCAAAATTTTCACAAAACCATAGAGCGTCCTGCAAAGGCTGCAATGGTGCAGGGTTCCCTACTTAGAGAGAGCGACTGGCAATGATTTCAAAGTTTTTTATTTTTCTGAATGAGTATTGTAGATGTAATGAAGAGATTGTAGCAGAAAGAAACATCAACTAAAGTGATTGATGTTTAATTGGATTAGTATAGAGGAGAGCAGATAAAGTTGGTAGGAAATCCGAACTGGTTTTAGAAACCCCAAGTAATATTGTTGAAGATTCATTTATGGAATCCTCTATAGGAGGGCAGTCTAAGATTTCCTCCGCCTAAAACTATTATCGTGGGACTCCCATAATAACCACAAGATTTGGAAGGAGAACTGCTTTATCTCCTCCCAATTAAGTCCCAAGTACTTCATCGCTGCGCATGCTCATGTTAAGAAGAATATTAATTATAAAATTTGAAAATGCATGGTTGCCTCACACAGAGAAGGGCTTTTAACCACAGGATTGGCGTTGTAGACAGATGAGGCCTTGCAAGTTGCAAGTTGCAAGTTGGGGGGCTCGATTGTGTTTAGCAGACGCTTACCATAAACCATCCTTTATCTTGTTTGTCGCATATGGTTTCTTCCGAATGGGACGAAAATAAAGGAGTCTATTGGCTGTGATGCAACCACGTAGACGTAGTTAGTTTATTGGTTGAAGATAGACATGAAGTTGGTGAGTTGGATATGTTGCTTGCAGATTGCTCCAAATTAATTTATAGTAATTAATTACAAGTTGGTATTTGCTACTTCTGGAATTTGGAATTTGGCATTGTATTGGTGCTCATATCTGCACTAACCCATTTTTAACTTCAACATAAGCACCTTGTGATGACATTTCCAATTTTCCATTACCTAAGTGCGTTTGTGGTCAGGTAATTTACCTAATTAATTGTCAACTCCATTACCTCCAATAAAACAGTTCAAAGGTATATATATATACTTAACCTCCTACTAATCAAAACTAGTTGAAGAAATGAAAAAGAAGATAGAAGGCCTATTCTATATATTCTGTTGGAATTCTAATCTAATGTACTAAATCAATCCCATTGTTTTGGAAATTGGAGCAATAGAAATAAACAACTTTAACCTGGGGTGTGGTATTTACTATTTAGTGAAAAATATGGGTCAGTTGCATGCATTAGATGATGAATAGGAACGATCTTGTGCCTTACACGTAGCAGTTACGGACAAATGGATGTTCATGTTCTCCCATCTTCTCTCATACAATTATGGAGTATGTGGTAATAAAATAACCAGATTTTTAGTGGAGAAGACGAAACCTTGGACTCTAACCCCAAAACCCACTTACAGTGTCGAGAGGCCTCCCGTTTTTGTACACTATTTATCCCAGAAGAGCACACGCCCTCGGAGGCTGCCACATGTCATCGGCCAATCTCCATTGTGTGGCCGTTAGGAATTCGTAAGCTGAGCCACAGGATTTCAAATGGCTCGTCTCGAGAGTCAAGACTCTCAACACTCACAAACTCAGCTACTATTATAAAGCCTTTACTGTTCGTTACTTTATTTCCTCAGACAAACCCTGCGGTTTCAGTTCGTTCGTGCTCTCTTGGGCGCCTTGATTCCATCTTACCGGCCCGTAGGGTTCCGTACGAAAAAATGGCTACCGCTGTCCCAACCGTCGGAGCTGTTAATAGGGCACCGGTACAGTGGTTTTCCCGCCCTTTCTCCTTTTGTTCTTGGGTTCTTCTTGCTCCATGGTTGCTTGTTATCTCCTTTCTACATTGTTTTTGTTGTACATCTATTTTGCTTTATGGGTTTATGTATTTGGTTTTAAAAGATTCGAATTCCTGAACTTTGCTTTATTTTCTTTTTCACATTAAGGAATTTTGTGTTTTCAAGGGTGATCATTTGAATTCACAGCCTTCGACTTGATTTATGAGAATTAGGTTTTCTGGGTTTGATTTAAATTCGGTATAAAGACGGGGTTACCTTTGATGCAGTTGAGCTTGCACAGCTCTGGTGCTGGAACATCAGTGCCTAGCTCAGCCTTCTTCGGAAACTGTTTGAAGAAGGTAAATTCTGGGTTCAGTCAGCCAAAGGTTTCATCGGGAAACTTCAAGGTGGTCGCGGAAGTCGATGAGTCAAAGCAGACCAACAAAGACAGATGGAGGGGCCTTGTTTACGACATATCCGATGACCAGCAAGACATCACCAGAGGAAAGGGTATGGTGGATTCCCTCTTCCAAGCTCCCCAGGATGATGGAACTCACTACGCCGTCATGAGTTCCTACGAGTACATCAGCACTGGTCTTCGACAGTACGTGATCCTTTTTTGTTTGCATTCGTGCAAATGGGTATTTCTTGATCATCACATTTCAGGAACCCGGGGCTTCAATCTTTAATCACAAGCTGGTAAAATCTGTTGCAGATACAATTTGGACAACAACATGGGCGGATTCTACATAGCTCCTGCTTTCATGGACAAGCTTGTTGTTCACATCACCAAGAACTTCATGACCTTGCCTAACATCAAGGTCACGTACTATCTCTACTTCTCCCAAGTTCTGTTTCTGGTTCTTTTTTTCTTTTTCTCAAGGACCGAAATATTTGAACCATTCCATTGAATCAATGCACTACAGGTTCCACTTATCTTGGGTATTTGGGGAGGGAAAGGTCAAGGAAAATCCTTCCAGTGTGAGCTCGTCTTTGCCAAGATGGGAATCAAGTGAGTAAATCGTCCTCTGTCTCAGTGTCTTGTCCTGTTTAGGCTATTTTATATAGTAATACTTATAACGAATTGGGCATTATCCTAAATCTATGGAGGAACTGAGGTTTAAAATAGAAGTTCATTCTGGCACGCTTACTTATTAGAGCTTTTATGGTAACGGAATTTCAGCCCAATCATGATGAGTGCCGGAGAGTTGGAAAGTGGAAACGCCGGAGAGCCGGCGAAACTGATCAGGCAAAGGTACCGTGAGGCAGCAGACATCATCGCCAAGGGAAAGATGTGCTGCCTCTTCATCAACGATCTTGATGCGGGAGCGGGTAGGCTTGGTGGAACCACCCAATACACAGTGAACAACCAGATGGTGAACGCCACCCTCATGAACATTGCTGATAACCCAACAAACGTTCAGCTCCCCGGTATGTACAACAAAGAGGAGAATGCTCGTGTGCCCATCATCGTTACTGGTAACGACTTCTCCACATTGTATGCCCCTCTCATCCGTGATGGTCGTATGGAGAAATTCTACTGGGCTCCCACCCGCGATGACAGAATTGGGGTCTGCACTGGTATCTTCAGGACCGACAATGTTCCCAAGGACGACATCGTCAAACTTGTTGACACCTTCCCAGGACAGTCCATTGGTAAGTAAGCTTCACCTTGATTTAGGTTTAGAAGAAACTAATTATAGACTGAATTTATCATGTTGCTTTGGGTGCAGACTTCTTTGGTGCCCTCAGAGCCAGAGTTTACGATGATGAGGTGAGGAAGTGGATCTCAGGTGTGGGAGTGGAAACCATTGGAAAGAAGCTGGTGAACTCAAAGGAGGGACCCCCAACATTCGAGCAGCCGCAGATGACCCTTGAGAAGCTGCTCGAGTATGGAAACATGCTTGTCCAAGAACAGGAGAATGTGAAGAGAGTTCAATTGGCTGACAAGTACTTGAGCGAGGCAGCTCTTGGAGAAGCCAACGAAGATGCTATTAAGAGAGGAACTTTCTATGGTTAGCACCCTTAATCCTATTACACGCCTTGATGGGAGGTTTGCCTCTGCCTTCTACACAATTATTGAACGAAGATGTAGGAATTTAACACTGTCTGTTTATTAATTAAGGTTTGTTTGTTTGTTGTTGATTTGGTTGCAGGCCAAGCTGCCCAGCAAGTGAACGTTCCTGTTCCTGAGGGTTGCACCGACCCTTCTGCTAAAAACTTTGATCCAACGGCTAGGAGCGACGATGGTAGCTGCCTTTATTAAATTCTAGGTGTGGTGTAGGAACTGAGATGTCCAACAAATGATGGGAAGATTGGAATTGGGTGATATTTTTATGGATTAATTACCCTGTAATTTTGTGTTGTTATGTACACTTTGTTCACTAGTGTTAGTGTTAAGACTTTATTAAAATGCGCGCTTCCTTGATGGGTTTTACCTACTTCTGTTGCATTGCCAATCTCCAGTGAATCAAGTAGTCTGTATGTTAGGCTGCGTTTGTTTGCGATTTAAATGCACACCGGTGTAAAACTCCACTCGGTTGGCGTTTGTTTGCAGTGTAAATAAGGATTAGTGTAAAGGTACAGTTTTACATCGATGACCACATTTTTCAAATTTCAATGGTTTACAAATTTTAAACTGATTGGTGTTGAAATCCACCAGTGTCCCTTTACACCGGTGGACTTTTACACTGCAAACAAATGCAGCCTTAAAGATTAATATTACATTTATTATAAGCTAATAGATTGAATTTAATATATATATATATATAAGTTGGGATCCATGCAATGCACATGCCTTATTAGACAAAACTGAAATAGAAATAGCCTTATGAAATTCAAGCAGTTCAATCCAAGCCAATTCAAGTAATATTATATTTTGAGTTATGTTTAAATGTTCTGTTCACAATCCAAATTGATACCCTAGTAAGAGTGGTAAATCTCATATATGGTGTCAATAGGTAAAGTTAAATGGTAAATTTAACTTGACTCACCCCTACATGATCAGGTTAGGATCAGACTTATTTTATAAATACGATCATCCTTGCTTACATGGCCCATATATACATACCAAAACCTTTTTTTAAATTAGGGTACATTGCTGAAACATCCCCTGAAATTTCTGATTGTTATTGAAACCTCCTCTCAAGTTTGGTAATTGCAATTAGCTCTCTGAACTTTCTAAGGCCTAGAGGTGTAAAGTGGGCCTGTGCTGCGGGCCGGGCTGGCCCTTGGGCCGAGACTTGGGCCACGTTGGATCGTGCATTGGGTCAAAGCTATTTATTTAAAGAAATGACAAAAAAACTCAAAATTTTAATTTTAGTATGTGCAATAATTAAATAAATTAGTAAAATAAAATTAAAAATTATTTTATTAATATATTATATACTATATATTATTATATATTTATAAATATATAAATAATATATATGGGCCATACTGGCCCATGAATAGTACAGCCCTCTCGATCATGTCATATCGTACTAGCCGATAGACCTAAAACCCTAGGCCCAACACAACCCACATGATCATACTGGACTTGATGCAGGCCATGGACTATCGTGCCAAACCGCGGATGGCACGGCCCAATAAGACCCCCTTTATTAAAATCCTTTAAACATTATAACATAATTGCGACAAACGGGCTATAAAATCTATAATAATGCCCCACTACACCAGTCATATTAACACGTCACATATATTAGGTCCATCCAGTCTTGGGAAGTCGTCTAAACAAAATGACTCTCCTCCAAAAGTTTGACCTTTTGAGCTATTATATGAGCCGATCTAATAACAGTTGTTGGTTTATAGACAAAGATAAGGGGGATCCTATTGCATCTATATGAGCAGCCAAAGCCAAAAGTCCACCATATATCCTGCTTTCCTTTCAACCCCAGCACGACATTCTTAGCATCTGAAATTAGTTTCCACCGGTTCTTCACAGCAACATCACAAACTAGGTGATGTTTATATAATGCATATATGTTTATATAATATAAATACTATATATATATATATATTTATATATAATATTTGGATAATATGTGATATATATTAAAAATATATACAATATACATGTAAATCTATATACCAATAGATTCAATTATCTCAGTTTTTTTTCTAAATTAATTGAAAGCTGAATCATTTCTTTAATTTTTCAAAAATACTGAATCATTCGATTCAGTTCACTGCATTTTTTATTCGATTTGATTTTTTTATTTTTCGGTTTTTTTATGAGCACCTTTAGCTGCTGCGACTCATTCAGTCGTATTATATAAATGCATGTTAAATTCATAGAAAAATGTTCACCAATGTTCCCAATACACCTGTTTACAGGTGTTTCGGGGGTACAGGTGTATCAGGACATTTATTTTAATAAAAAAAAAAGCACTTAAAAAACATGTTCAATGTCCAAAAATCAAGTTTTGAAACAAACAAAAAAAAACTAACTAAAAAAAGGATAAATTACAGATAAATACCTTATATTTGAGATAGTGAAAGATAGGAATTCTGAACTTTCAATTAAAACACTTGAATACGTTAAACTCTAAAAAATAGACATTTGGGTCTATATGTTAATATTCCGTTAATTAAATATTATATAATATCAAAAATACCTTTTTTTATGTATTTTTTAAATTATTTTACCGAATAAAATCATCCCTAAAGAATGCCGTTATTGAAAAAATTGAATATATTATTTGCCGTCCATATGAAAACGTCATGACGGAGAAACATTTGATTAACTAACAATGATATCAGAAATACACAATAAGGATATTTTTGATATTATATAATGCCTAACTATCAGAATTGTAATAGATGGACCTATGTATCTATATCTATCTGTCGCTACCCTCAAATTACAGGGCACCTATATGTAATTTCAAGAGGCTAGAGTCTTCCCTGCGGTCCTCTGTCAAACAATTCTTTTTGTCTTCAACTCTGAAGTTCGATTTAGGGTGGGTCCTGTATGCGTGTCATACTGTCATATACTTCGATAGGCACTCTCATCATTTGTTTTTTCAAGTGTTCGATTCAATCAATCAATCAATAATCCTCAGTTTAGCACTGCTCTCTCACTTAGCCATCACGAGATTCCAAAATTACCCACCCCATTTGGAGAAGCCGAGAAGGTTTATTTGGTTAATAACAAATATCCAGTGAAGGCAAATGGAATTTTCTTCCCTTAATTTTGAACCCTACGTCACGTCTGGTTTCCGGTTTCCCACCGAGAAGAAAGTGAAACATCTATTGCCTTCTTCGCATTCGCAATCCAAAGATCGAATAGGTAGAGAACAGAGTTGGAAGCTGATGGAGCGCGATCTGGCTGTTCTTAGCTGTCCGCTGCCTTGCTTTCGAACGAGGTAGCAGAGATCCTGAAATGGGAGAGATGGGAAAGCTCTGGGGGGAACTCGGTGTAGAGGCTCCAAAGCTCAAGTTAGAATCTTTCAAAAGCAAGGTAATACCAGATAGTGCAAAGTTTTTGCATACCTCTCTTATCGGGGGGGTAGGGGGCTCTTATAGTCGCTTCGCGTACTCGTCCCGAGGCCCTTGTCAGATCGGGTATGATTACTCTGGCGCTTGTCAACTCGGTTGTCGTCCCTTCTGCTGAGACAGAACCGTCACTACCTAACTGTCTAACTGGAGATGGCGGCATTAGTGGCGGTGGCAGGTGGCCGTTTAGAGCGGCTGCCAAAACGTCAGATCCCAAGTCAGTCAGGTGTGGTGCCCTCGGGCACGGAATTCCCTGGTGCCAGGCATGGTACGACTTGTTTGGCTTTGGTGCCTAGAAGATGATGCCATGTGCTGAGCGAGGCGGTCTTGAGCTCGGAGGTATCCCGAACTGTAACAAGGTGGGTCAGTTCGGCGAAGTGTGTCCCGAGCTGTTACAAGGTGGCAGTTCGGCGAAGTCTACCCCGAGCTGTTACAAGGTGGTAGTTCGGCGAAGTCTATCCCGAGTTGTTACAAGGTGGTAGTTCGGCGAAGTCTATCCCGAGCTGTTACAAGTGGTAGTTCGGCGAAGTCTATCCCGAGCTGTTACAAGGTGGTAGTTCGGCGAAGTCTATCCCGAGCTGTTACAAGATGGTAGTTCGGCGAAGTCTATCCCGAGCTGTTACAAGGTGGGTTAGTTCGGCGGAGTGTGCCCTTGTTGCCGCCTAGTCTTGACCCCTTTTGCCGAGCCGTCGTTTCTGCCACGTGTCTCATAATAAAGAGGTCGGGCCAAATTTTCCTTTATCAATTGCCCCCCACTCCTTGCGCTGAGGGCCTTGCCGTGGTGCGGGGAGTTTTCACGAGGTGGTTGTAGATTTGTCCCGTCCTTCAAACCTTCATTGTACGAGACGCTTTTGCTAGGGTTTTTTCGGTTTTCGAGAAGGTTGGAAACGTGCCTTACTCAAAAACGCTGGTGGTTGTGACCGTGCGTTTTAAATTTCAAACCAACTCGCGCCGCTGGGACGTGACAGCGGGTCATTTCAAAAAGGCACGCCACTGCTGTACGTACGCCGTCGACTGTCAGGGAGACGTGCGGCGCGTCAGATTCGAAGAGATGCGTGTCGAAGCGACGTTGGTTTCAAAAAGACGTGCTGACGTTTCGCTTTTTTCAGAAAGACGTGCGCCAATCACGTCTCGACTTTAAGGGTTGCGCGGTTGGTAAGAACGTGGGCCGTCGGATCGTCTTCAGTTTGCACGGTCGATTCTTGGTTACTGTAGCTATAAATAGTGGGGGACCCCGGTTGGTTTGTCACTTCTGCGGTTGTCTATCGAGTTCGCGTCCAACCTTCCAACTTGCGTCTCTCTTCCGGCTCGCGTCAAGGCTGGTTATACAGTCTTCACGGTTCTTTAGCTTGTTCTTCAAACTTTCCGGTGAGTACTTTCTTGAACCTATCTTTTCCCAATGTCTAGCTTTGATAGCTCAGACGATTCTTCGAGTAGGGCCGACGTAGGTTCCACCAACCGAGCCGCGTCCCCAGACTGCCTTAGTGACCCCAAGGTGGAGCTTGAAGACTATGAACTAGTGGGCTGAGTTGCTTCGGGCAGTTTGGCGTCTACCTCCCGCCGAGGTCGGATGCTAGACAGGTTTGGTCCTTCGACCATGACGCCTGAGGGGCTTCAATCCATACTTCTGTCCTACAATCTTCCTGGGGGGTACACATATTTCGTTCCTTCGGGTAGCTTTCCTTGGGAACACGGTCCCGACGAGATCGTGATTTTTCGAGAGCAGCTCGCCGCAGGGTTACGACTTCCTTTCCATCCCCTCCTCGTCGAAGTCATAAACCACTTCGGTGTCACCATTGGCCAGCTTCATCCGAACTCTATTCGGAACCTGGTGGGGACAATATCCCTTTTTTGCGAGCAAAATTTCCCCTTGGATTTAGAGATATTCTCCTCTATCTTGATGCTCAAGAGACAGGCGGGTCCTCTTCCTGGGGGGAGACGGGCGTACTACCTTACTCCTCGCCTGGGTTTTAAGCTTCTGCACGATCTCCCTAACAAGGTCCCGGCGTGGAAGCGGGACTATTTCGGCGTGCGAAGTGCACAAGGATGACCCTTTCAGACCGGGTGGGGTGAGGCCGCTCCCGACTCGGGCGTAACTCTTGATAAAGAGACGGTGAAGGGTCTCCGGCAGTGGGCCCGGCAAGGCTTAAAGTGCCACCACTACTTAACGGAGGCTAAGTTTTTTGCAGCCGGCCTGAGTTCGGGTAGGTTTCTGGCTATGCGGTTTCTTGCTTGCTCTGTTCCTTCGTTTTTTCTGATGTCAAACTCGTTCTGCAGGTGTGATGGATACGAAGAGAACTCGCGGCGGGCGTTTGTTCCAAGGTATGAAGAGGAGGAAGCGGGTCGCCAAGCGAACTCGTACCGAGCTGCCCCTGGATGAGGAGCCCCGAGCCCCTGACCATACGATAGAGGATCTGCCCAGGGAGCCCGAAGTGACTCCACCGGTGCACGAGACTGCCGGGGCACCTTTCGCTGAAACCACTCATACGGGCGCTCCTGCGTACTCAAGTGCTCCTCACTCCGGGTCTGCTCATACGTGGGCTGGGCCCTTAGGCTCGGGAGCTCAAGGGGAGTTTAGGAGCGTGTTGATGCCGAACTACGCTCTTCAAAAAAGTAGGAATGCTACTTTCCCCGAGGAGGTCGCGGCGTGGACCGATCTTCCCTTGAATCAGGTCGCTTGCCGCGCCGTAACACATGCCATGGTGGTAAGTGAGATGCCGTCTTCCTTTTTTATTATGTTGCTTCTGCTGTTATTTGCTCACTTGTTTCTTTTGGTAGGTGAATTCTTCAATTCATGCCTTGGCTGCCCAAGTGGAGAGGAGCTCGCGACAGGCGCGAGCTGCTGAGGCTGCTACTCATGCGGCTGAAGAAGCCTTCCGTGCTGTAGAGGCAAATACTCGGGCTGCTGAGGCGGCTGCTTACGCTGCTGAAAAGGCTGCTCGCGTCGCGATGGCCAGACAGGCGAGGTCTCAGCGTGACGCCGAGGCCATGGGGGTAGTTGTCAAGCACATGGCGGACTTAAAGTTGGATTTGCAGCATCAAGTCGAGTATCTTCAGGAGGACATTAGGGAGAGAACACAGATTTTCTCCCAAGGCATTGAAGATGCCAAAAAGAAGGCAGTTGAAGACTATATTGCCTCCCCGCGTTTTGACGATCTGATGGTGGACTCTTACAAGAGGGGGTTCAAGTTGAGCCTGTGGATGATCCGGAATACATACCCCGACCTTGATGTAAGTGCCATAACCACTTTGCGCATAACACAGGAGATGGCCAATGCTACCGATGGCGAGCCGGACTCTGAAGGAGAGGCAGGGCCTTCGGGTGTTGTTGAAGTGCCTTCCGATGGCGAAGAAGTTGCTCCGGGCATGTAATTTTTTTTTTTTTGCCGAAGTACTGTTTCTTGCAATGGAGTGTCTTTTTCCCTTTGCTCATCTTCCCCGAGCTGTTTCTTTGCCGAGTTTTTAGATTTTCGTGGTCTTTTATGCCGCGAACTGATTTTTTGCCGAGCTGATAATGTGTTGAAGTTCCTCGGCTTGCCTTGTGGTAGGGCCTGACTTTGTCCACTTCGCTAGGTGGTTTATAGGTAGTATCGCTTCAAGTTCACGATGTTCCACGTTCGGGGTACTCGTTTGCCTTCCAAGGTTTCGAGTTCATACGCGCCCCCGAGCGCTGTTTTTACTTTATAGGGACCTTCCCAATTAGGTCCAAGCTTGCCGACGCCGGGTTCGGGCACCATAATTTTTCGGAGGACCAGGTCGCCGACTCAGAAGCTTCGTCGCTTTACTCTGCTATTGTAGTAGTGGGCTACCTGCTGCTGGTATGCCGCTATTCGGATGTGCGCGAGGTCCCTTACCTCGTCCAGTAGGTCGAGGTTGGTGCGTAACTCATCTCCGTTCGTCCGATCATCGTATGATTCTAATCGCAACGTTGGTATTTCGATTTCCTCCGGGATCACCGCTTCAGTGCCGTAGGTGAGGTTGAAGGGGGTTTCTCCCATGGCTGCTTTTTCGATCGTTCGGTGAGCCCATAAGACACTTGGTAGCTCTTCGGCCCACAATCCCTTAGCTCGATCCAGACGTGCTTTCAGTCCGCGTAGGATGGCTCTGTTCATTACTTCCGTCTGACCGTTTGCCTGTGGGTGCGCGACTGACGTGAAATTTTGCCGAATCCCCATGTCCTGGCACCACTCTTGGAACTTGATATCCTCGAACTGTTTGCCGTTGTCGGAAATTAGAACCCGAGGTAATCCTAAGCGACATACTATGTTCTTCCAAAATAAGTTCTGTATGTTTCGCGCCGTAACAGTTGCCAGAGGTTCGACTTTTATCCACTTCGTAAAATAATCTACCGCAACAACTAAGAATTTTCGCCTGCCTGCTGCTGGTGGGAATGGCCCGATGAGGTCGATGCCCCATTGTGCAAAGGGCCACGGGCTGGCGAGGTATTTGAGGTCGGAGGCAGGTTGATGGTGGATGTTAGCGTGCTTCTGACACTTGTCGCATTTTCTGACGAGCTCGACAGCTTCTGCCTTCATCGTTGGCCAATAGTATCCTTGTCGAAGTGCCTTTTGGGCGAGTGCTCTGCCCCCCAAGTGTCCGCCGCACAGGCCTTCATGAGTGTCGCAGAGTACAAACTCGGCTTCGGTAGGTCGCAGGCACCGCAAATAGGGGAGCGTGTACGATCGTCGGTATAACCGTTCGTGTATTATGACATATTTGGCCGCCTGGCACTGCACCCTTTTGGCGGCATTGCGTTCTACAGGGAGGGTTCCGTCTATCAGGAAGCTCGCGAGTGGATCGATCCAGCTCGGCTCTGCTTCTAAGATGGGAGCGACCTCCTCTGTCCCCCCGAGAATACTAGGCCGAGGTAAGTCCTCTATGTACACGGTTCTCATATTGTTGTGACTCGTGCTGGCTAACCGGGACAGGGCATCGGCCTCAGTGTTTTCGGACCTCGGGATTTGCCTGATGATGTGTGACTGGAAGTTGAGCAGGGCTTCTTTTACTTTGGCCAAATATGCGATCATGGAGAGATCACGTGCTCCGTACTCACCGGTAACTTGGTTTACCACGAGCTGAGAATCGCTGCAGATGACCAAGTGTTTTGCCTTTAACTTTCGCGCTAGGTCCAGCCCGGCGATTAGTGCTTCGTACTCTGCCTCGTTGTTGGATGTCGCGAACTCAAAGCGTAGCGCGTACTCTACTTTTGTGCCGCTCGGGCCGCACAAGACTATTCCAGCTCCGCTGCCCTACCAGTTCGAGGAACCATCCACGTGAAGAATCCAGGGCTCCTCATCCCAATTCGCTCTTCGCCTGATCAGGAGAGATGCCACACTGGATGCTACTTCACGGGGTTCGAACTCTATGGGCTCAGGAGCTCCGGGTTCGCCGCAAATGGGGGCCTCGGGCTCGACCTGCGGGGCTTCGTGGTTGAAAGTGCACTCGGCGATAAAATCTGCCAAAGCTTGGGCCTTGATAGCGGTTCTCGGTTTATACTGGAGATCGTACTCGCTGAGTTCGATGGCCCATTTCGTTAGTCGACCGGAGACATCGGGTTTGAGTAAAACTTGTCTGAGAGGCTTGTCAGTTAGGACGATGACTGTATGAGCCTGGAAGTACGGGCGGAGTTTCCGAGCTGCTATTACTAGGGCGTATGCTAGTTTTTCTATCTCCGGGTACCTTGCCTCTGCTCCCTGCAAAATCTTACTAACATAATATATGGGTCGTTGGACCCGGTCTGTTTCCTTTATTAGTACCGAACTGACCGCCTCGTCGCTCGCCGAGAGGTACAGTTGTAAGACCTCGCCCACCTCGGGCCGGGCTAAGGTTGGTATACTAGAGAGGTAACCTTTTAGTTCGTCGAACGCGAACTGGCAGTCCTGGGTCCATTCGAACCCTTTGCCTTTGACTGCCTTGAAGAAGGGTAGGCAGCGGTCTGCTGACTTGGATAAGAAGCGGCTTAGAGCGGCTATGCGTCCGTTTAGCCTCTGGACCTCTTTTACTTTCTGAGGTGGTTTCATATCTAGAACGGCCTTTACTTTGTCCGGGTTGGCCTCAATACCGCGCCGATTGACAATGTAGCCTAGGAACTTGTGCGAGGTGACGCCGAAGACACACTTGTTGGGATTCAACTTCATGCTAAAGTGTCACAGGATTTGGAAAACAGAATCTAAGTCTTGTATTAACTCTTGTGAAAACTGAGTTTTGACGACCATGTCGTCTACATAGCACTCTATCTTCGTAACAATCAGGGGCCGAAACAGCTTATTTACAAGTCTTTGGAAAGTTGCCCCGGCGTTTTTTAGTCCGAAGGGCATGACTTTGTAGCAATACAGGTCGAACTCGGTAATGAAGCTGGTTTTTTCCTCGTCGGATGGGTCCATCCTAACTTGGTTGTAGCCCGATTAGGCGTCCAGGAAGCTTAGCAACTCGTTTCCCGAGGTCGCGTCCACTAGGCGGTCAATTCTGGGGAGGGGGAAGCAGTCTTTCGGGCAAGCTCGGATCAGGTCGGTATAGTCGACGCACATGCGCCACTTGCCGTTTGCCTTTTTTACCAACACCGGGTTGACCACCCAGCTCGGGTAGTGGACTTCCCTTATGAAGTTTGCTGCGAGGAGCTTCTCAACCTCCTCGTCAACCGCTCTCCAGCGTTCTGGGGCTAAGTTGCGTTTCTTCTGTCTAACGGGTCTGACTACAGGGTCAGTATTAAGCTTGTGAGTTATCAGTCCGGGGCTAATGCCGGGCATGTCGGCCACGGACCAGGCAAAAATATCTAAATTTTGGAGTAAAAAACTTACCAGTTCGGCTCGTAGGGGATCTTTGATGGAAGCTCTGATGCTTAGTGTGCGAGCTGGGTCCGTAGCTGAAGCCTGGATTGCGACTGTTTCCTCCGTGGGCGAAGCTCGCTCATCACCTTGCTCCACCGGCCGCTCTAGCTCGAGGTCGTCGGCCGTTTTGGTTTTTCCCTTTAGGGCGGCAACGTAGCACTTGCGGGACTCGAGCTGGTCACCCCGCGCTACCCCTATACCAAAGTCCGTAGGGAACTTCATGGCCAAATAGTAGGTGGAGACCGCCGCCCGTAGGACATGCGTGATCGGCCGCCCTATTATGGCATTGTATGGGGAGGGGGTCGCGACTACCAGGAAATCATGGTTGAGTATGACCGCACAAGGCCATGTGCCGACTTCCACAGGGACAGTTATTTTCCCGAGGGGCCAAACTTCCTCTCCGCTTAAACCTACCAGGGGAGTGTTCGTGGGCTTCAGCTCGCTCCTCTTTAACTGTAGCTGGTCAAATGCCGATTTGAAGAGGATGTCCGCTGAGCTGCCCGAATCTACGAGCACGCGCCTGACCTCGAAATCGCTAATCCTTAGCTTAATGACAAGCGCGTCATCATGGGGGTAGTGGACTCCTCGCGCATCGTCCTCCGTGAAAAAGATTGGCTCTTCGGTCTTTGGCCTCTTTGGGGGGTTCCTTTCTTCGAGGGCCACTTCGCGAACTGAAGTCCGGGCTGCTGCCGAGGTACACCCCGCTACTACGGGTCCTCCCACTACATGGATGGTTCCCCGAACTAGCCTCTCTTCCGGAGGCTGCTTCTGCAACGGTTCGGCAGGTCTGTTGCTAGACTCGGGCGCATCCTTTTCTTGCTCCCCTTGCCGACGTGCTTTATTGTTATTGTTGTGCTGTACAAAATTTCTCAAGTATCCGCGACGGATGAGTCCCTCTATCTCGTCGCGGAGGTTATTACACTGTTCGGTGCTATGACCATGGTCTCGATGGAAACTACAATACAAATTCTTGTTTCTATCGTTCGGATTTCCCTTCAGGCGAGGTGGCCACTTAACGTACGGAGCGTCTTTGATCGTCATTAAGATCTCTGTCCGCCTCGTGTTCAACGGCGTGTAGTCCGTCCGAACTGCTAAGGGGGCCCGGAAGGACTGGTTCGGCTTCGGCTCCCAGGTCGGGTTTTTTCTACTCACCGGGTTGGAGGGCTCGCCTTCTCTCTTTCTTTTCTCGTTCCCGCCTTCGGTTCGTTGGTTGATCTCTTCCTCAGTCCTCATGAACTTATCCGCGAGTTTGAGGAATTCAGCCACGGTCGCGGGCTGGTTGGCCACCATGTGCCATTTGAACTCTTTGTGCGTCACCCCTCTTTTGGCCACCGCGAGCTGCACTGCGGGGTCCAACCGTGGTATTTGCAAGCATGCCTCGTTGAACCGCTTGATGTAGCCCCGAATAGACTCTCCTTCTCTTTGGACCACTCCGAAGATGGTTTCCTCTGTTCTGGGGCACCGTCGGCTGGTGACGAAGTGTGTTGTGAAGACTTGTACGAACTGGGCCCAGCACTTTATCGACCCGGGGGCCAGGTTCCTGTACCAAGTGCGGGATACCCCCCTGAGGGTGGTGGTAAAGGGGACGTTTGTGGTAGGTGAGTTTACGGGTGCCACTGCTTGTGGCGTGTTCAGGATGGGGATCCCATCCGCCGAAAGGGGGATGGTGAACTGTCCAACGCACACTACGGGGACCTGAAGTTGCTCCCCGGTGGCGTTTGTCTCCGTGCCGCATCCGGTGTTGCTGGAGGAGGCCATGAGTATTGGGATTTTTAAAGAAGAAAGGGGGTATCGAAGTTTGGAGGGAGGCTTTTTGAAGCGTTTCCCACAGACGGCGCCAATTGATGGAGCGCGATCCGGCTGGTCTTAGCTGTCCGCTGCCTTGCTTTCGAACGAGGTAGTAGGGATCCTGAAACGGGAGAGATGGGAAAGCTCCAGGGGGGACCCGGTGTAGAGGCTCCGAAGCTCAAGTTAGAATCTTTCAAAAGCAAGGTAATACCAGATAGCGCAAAGTTTTTGCATACCTCTCTTATCGGGGGGGGGCAGGCGGCTCTTATAGTCGCTTCGCATACTCGTCCCGAGGCCCTTGTCAGATCGAGTATGATTACTCTGGCGCTTGTCAACTCGGTTGTCGTCCCTTCTGTTGAGACAGAACCGTCACTGCCTAACTGTCTAACTGGAGATGGCGACGTCAGTGGCGATGGCAGGTGGTTGTTTAGAGTGGCTGCCAAAACGTCAGATCCCAAGTCAGTCAGGCGTGGCGCCCTCGGGCACGGAATTCCCTGGTGCCAGGCATGGTACGACTTGTTTGGCTTTGGTGCCTAGAAGATGATGCCAAGTGCTGAGCGAGGCGGTCTTGAGCTCGGAGGTATCCCGAACTGTAACAAGGTGGGTCAGTTCGGTGAAGTGTGTCCCGAGCTGTTACAAGGTGGCAGTTCGGCGAAGTCTACCCCGAGCTGTTACAAGGTGGTAGTTCGACGAAGTCTATCCCGAGCTGTTACAAGATGGTAGTTCGGGGAAGTCTATCCCGAGCTGTTACAAGGCGCAGTTGGGCGAAGTCTACCCCGAGTTGTTACAAGGTGGTAGTTCGGCGAAGTCTATACCGAGCTGTTACAAGGTGGGTTAGTTCGGCGGAGTGTGCCCTTGTTGCCGCCTAGGTTTGACCCCTTTTGCCGAACCGTCGTTTCTGCCACGTGTCTCATAATAAAAAGGTCGGGCCAAATTTTCCTTTATCAGAACCGTTTCGTTAATCTGTTGCTTGTATTTTTGCTTCAACTAAAATCATTTAAAACGTACAAAGCAATTATTTATGTATTTTTCATTCTTTTGAAAAAACTCATATATCTAACAAGGATGTGATGTTAGAAATACATGTTATAAAAAATTGTGACCAATCAACCAATATCATAAACCTTTTAACCAATCAGGTGCATTTTATCAAATAATTCATGAACGGGTTTTGTTGTCAAAACTCTTCTGGTATCATATACGTCTTTCTGGCATCTAATATAGAATTTCCCAAATTGACTATGGGAACAGCCTATTAGCTCAGTTTCAATTTGAGAAGAATATAAATACAAATATGTACAATATAAAATACATACAAAAATAATGTAAAATATAAGCTTTAGTACTCTACAAATTTGTATTTATACTCTTTCCAAATTAATCCTAAGAGGTTTAGACGACGAACCTATTAAATGTGGCAATTTGCTGACCTATGCCGGCAGTGATGACCATGACTATAGGTCCACTGGCACTCAAATGGCCCCCATGCCACATGCCTAATGCTTATGCCTTCGGATGCCAATATGAACATGTTAAACTTACTTCAGATTGTCAACTAATTAGTAAAAGTTTCTGTGTATAATATCTAAATGACCAGGTTAAATTTCAAGTGGAATTTGGATTCGGGTTAAACTTCACATTTCCATACAGCAGATTATTTCCTTCACAATTTGTAAACCATGTAGCATGATTGACCTACGAGGCTACGACAATGATTATAGTTGGGGGGAGGGGGGATCCAAAGCTCTTGCTAGCTAGATTGTTTCAAGGGAAAATTAAAGATCCCTGTGGATAATTACTACAAGCAGCTAAATGGGGTGGAGAAATCAGAAATTCAAGTGATCTAAAGAAACCAAGGCTGCGTTTGGAAATGAAGTAAATACAAATTTGTAAGGTGTAAATTGATATTCTACCGATTTTGTTAAATATAAATTAGTTCACCTTTTTTATGTTTGATTTACTCTCTTCTTGTTTGGCACCAATGATGTAAATCAATCAGGAGACTTTTGTCAGCATTTGGAAACTTATACCGGTGAAAAAAGTATTGAATGGTTCTCCAGGCATTCTGACCATTGGATTTCTTGCAGGACCACCATAAAATCTGAAACAAAACAAATATAACTCCACTCCACCCTATCCTTTGCATCTCTGTTCATTGAGCAAACATGGACCTGAAGGAACTGTACGGCTGTACCCACATAATGGAGGAATTGTACCCACTTTTATCATCAAGTACTTTGACCTAAGCGTGTCAATGGACCAGTTTTGGGTTGGAGTCCATCCAAATCAAAATCCATTTGAAAGGATTGGATGGATCAATAAGACATATTAAATTTGGACAGACTGGACGGACCAATATGACATATTGGATTGGACCCGGTCCATCCATAATGAATTTATATTGGACTGAGTCGATATCTGGTCCATTGATAAAAGATAAGAACATTGGTGTCATTGGACTAGGTTTGAGTTGAAACTAATCTAAATTAACAGGAATTTGAACAAATTGGACAGCCTTTGGACCAGTCCAAAATACTCATTGGATTAGATTGGACCAGGTCCATTTGTAATAAATTCACATTGGACTGGACCGGATTGGACCAAATCCAGTCCGATTGACACCCCTACTTGAACCGAAAACATGACCCCTCCATATCTTCGAGATCCCTTTTAATCACTTGAAGGATTTGAGAGGTTAACACATTTGTTGGGATGAAGCCACTCCCATCCGCCCAAGGGGATTCCGACAATCCTAGAAAGATCTCCGCTGAGATGCTTGAAGTCCATTGGTTCCAAGAGCTATTTAGGCTATTGGTGGTGTTACCGGAACTGTATTGACGAGGGTGGTTGTTATAGAATTGAACCCAAATATAATTGAACAGCCCGGTATTTAGGGCATCGTTGAGATACCTACCATGAAAAGGGCACTGAGTAACTGTCTAATATACCTTCCTCCCTCGATTGCTGTACCTAGATAGGTACCTAGCCAGGTCATCCCAATGTTCAGCCTTTCCTCTCTCGATGTTGAAATCTATGTCGTCGAACACAGCATCACCGGATGCAACGATTAGGAATCTCCGGCCATGAGTTCTTAGGCTGTAGGAGTAAGTGTGATGCTCTTCTTGTGCATAGTCAAATGCTCGAGCACTCAAACAGATGATCGGACTTTCAGATCTCAAACGCTGTGACGAGATGGGAAAATAGCCATTACTCAGGAGCACTGTTCTGGTGGATGAAGATAAACCCCTGACCTGTTTTCCTTGATGAAAGGAGCGTGAAATTTTACTTTGAAAAAATGGAGGTAGTTTTTCAACCTAAGATTGATGTAAATCCTTGCATTATTACATTGATTTTAGGGGTATTTTTACAACATTTCTAAATACGTGCAATTATGGACCAGGATGTAATAATGCACTAAATCAGGATTTGCATCGCTTTCAGACGCAACCTAAATGATAAAACTGAACAATCAAAATATCAAATTACCACGAAATCCAATGGGCCCTTTTAAATCTTTAATTCGTTGCTTACAGAAATAGAAGAAATCAAAAGCTTCAATTATTACCCAATTCATTCGCAAGCTATCAACGTTGAAAATCACACATCATGTATCCAAAACGAATTCTCCGAGGACTCTCCTCCAAACCATAAAGGTGCCAGCGTTAGTATAGGAGATTAGATTTCGCCTCACAAAATTGGTCCTCACAACATTTTCATTTACGGAAAGGTATTTCCCATGCTCAGTTGAAATAATTGTGGGAATGGTGTGAGGACCAAATTTATGAGGACTAAATCCGGATTCATACATCGGGACAGGAAGAGATGGTCCAAGGTGGTTAGTTTGTACTGTTCAAGTGCATGGATAGTTTTAGGCCCAATTTGATCACAGCCCATGTGGTTGTTTTTAGAATTCGCACTTTCCAATTCGTTAAAGTCCACCTTTTAAGCCCATAGTTTACTTGGCTATTCATCAACCATTTTGGGCTTGGTCCAAACTTGAAACAAAAACTGCGAGGCCCGTTGAGAATCCAGTCCTCCTTTTCTTGGGCAATGTAGCACAGGAAATTTTCCGTCAGCCCATTTGATGGTTAATGATTTTTCTTTTCTTTTTTCTTTTCACGTTTTGAAGAGATTAAATTATTGTAAATTACAAGCGTATTTTGGAAGTGCTTAAAAGTAATGTAACGGGTTTGATTATGATATGAAAAAGATATGATATCCAAAAAACAATTGACTGATAAATCAGAATCATAAATCTGATAGAGAATATGGTATTATTTATCAAAATTCATGGGTGTATTTTGATTGGTTAAAACTCTTTTCACATCATATTCTTTCCTGCATCATAGATTTTCCCCTAACTGTATTCTTATAACGGCTGGGATGTGTGGAAATGGCTTTTTTGCTTAGCGTGTGTTGCTTTTAACTGCCAACATGTGTCCCTTCTCCATTTCTCTCTCGGCTCCCTTTCTTCATTGGCTCTCTCTCTCTCTCTCTCGTACGCCTGAATTAACCAATCGCCTCTGCCTCTCTCTCTCTCTTCAGACTTACAAAGACTTCATTGACCTCTTCTGTCTCTCTCTAGACTTCACCTGAGGAGAAGCTTGCCTCCCCTGACTCTCTCTCTCTCTCTTCTCTTTCTTATTCCCCTCATCTTATTTCCTCTCTTTTGATTCGTCTTCTCAAGATTTTCACTTTTTTCTATTCATGGAAAGTGTAAAAATTTAACTTTGCATTGTTTGGTTTTATTGAGATGAAAAAGTGTAAAAGGGCACCGAAATGGCACTGTTCACCTTCCTCCTTCATTCGATTGAGACAAACAGAGGCGATGGAACCCCCTTCATCTCCCACCTCTTCCACTCTCTTTCTCCTCTCTTCTTCTTATTCTTCTTCTCATTTCAACCTCTCTATTTATTCTCGATTGCCACTATAACTCGGTTATTCTCAATTCCCCATGACACAGAGACACAGATAGAAGAAGAAGAGGTAGTGAGTGGGATTGTCCGACTGAAATGGAAGAAGACGAGATCAGTGTTGAAGAATTGAAGGTAGAGGATGTGATCAAGTGTGATATAGACGAGATCTATCTTCCTTCTCTGCAGCACATGCCATGTATCTTCGCTCCCTTCGAGGTACTGATTATGCTCTGCTGCAGTTCGCTAACGCTGAAACCAGTCTCCACCGTCATCACGATCCCCAACACCACCTACCCTTGTTCTCCCTTCCCCACCATTTCCGCTACCAACTCCGCCACCCCCTCCACTAGTACCTATGAGCCCAAGTTCCGATAATTGGACTTCTGTCACTGCCTTGCTGGCTCTACCTCCTCCTCCTCCACCGCCACCTTCAAGTTGGGATTTCTGGGATCCATTTGTCCCCGCTTCATCAAGGTAGCAGAAACTTTGCTGTTAGTGTACGTGAGACCTTCGGCATGGTCATTTTCTCGAGTTTTTCCACCAGGGTCGCAGTATTTTGGTGCAATTCTAAATTCACGATTTTGAAATCTCGCATCTCACGTTTTTCTCATTCCATCCTCTTCTTTCTCACAAAACAAATATGAAAAAAAAAATATTTTTAAAATATTCCACAAACCAAATGGAGCCCAAAGGTCTCGGACTGACCCACTTCTTCACTGAGGATGGGAGAGGGTTACATCGATAACCCATTACCAAGAAAAGTTCCCAGCTCTCTTGCCTGCAGAAGTTTCGAACAGGTATCATTAATTTTTTTTATTGTTGTTTTGTGGTATCAATTAATGCTTCTTTCTTTGTTTTCTTCTGTATTCTGATCGTTGTAATCCAAACGTAAATTTTGACGTTCAATTTCTCGATTGTTGGCCTTCACAGGTTTTTACCATTGCCTCATCTTCAACATTTCTCGATTGTTGGCCTTCACAGGTTTTTACCATTGCCTCATCTTCAACATTTCTCGATTGTTGGCCTTCACAGGTTTTTACCATTGACTCATCTTCAACATTTCTCGATTGTTGGCCTTCACAGGCTTTCACCATTGACTTATCTTCAATATTCGCATCGCTAGCGAATCTTGAGGTCCAGTCTTTCTCTCTCTCGTTCCTCTCCCTCCTCGCCCCCATCTCACCTCTATCTCGAGCCAGACTCCCTACTTGCTCCCTCTCCCTCAAAGCCTCTCTCTCTCTCTCTCTCTCTCTCTCTCTCTCTCTCTCTCTCTCTATTTAGGTTTTTCTACTTTACCTGTGTTCGGTTCTTCTCATTCTTCTTCTTGGACGATAAGGACATGGCTTACTACTCCAGACCGTTTGGCTTTCACTCTCGTGTCAAGTTTCTGTTGCCTCGAAGCCCTAACCGGCAATCACAGTAGTTTTCACCCTCTCTTCTCTGCCTTTCTCTCGGCGAGAAACCCTAAAATGGTTTCCTTCTTGTTTTTTGTGTTGCCAATTAAGGTTTCTTCACTTTCTTTTTTATTTCTTTTCTTTTTTTTATATAATTTCCCTTTGGAGCTACATTGATACCAGGTTTTGTTTTTCCAAAATTATTCTTAATCGAGAATTCCAATTTCCTTGGTTATTTGTTGTGAGTTGTGATTGTTCTGTTTTTATCCTCCATTTTTCTTTGTTGAGGAGGTGGTTAAGAGTATTCAGCGCTGCAACAAAGGGTATGTCTTATTATATTGCCGGAATAATTTCTTTTCGAATTTCTTACAGTGAAGTGCCTTCCGTGTTTCAATGGTTAACACGAAAATTGCTAAACATATCAATATTATGTATAAGTGACAATCAGGATGGTTGTTAACCAACTTTGCAAACCATCTTGTGGAGACCCATGATTATCACTTCTCAAGTAGCTTGGCTTTTGGGTTATAGCAAGGCATGAGTGCCACACAAAGAGCTGTACATTGAAGCCACCTATGAGCATGACAATCAGAAGAACGATAAGGATAAGTGGATGAACTAAATGACTTATTGCTTTGTCTTTTTATCTAGTTTTTTATTTTTTTTTATTGAGTTGATTTTTCCCTCTTTTGCAAGATTTGTGCTTACTAAGTGTGGCTGGATTATGGCTATTTCTGGATTGAGCTTACAAGACTTCCAATGGCTTCATTTATTTTTCTGGTTTTATCTTAGTTATGTAATTAGTAAATTTGCACGTGGCAATTTTATATGATAAAGATAGTAATATACATCTAAATTATTTTAAATTTTGTATATATTTCTATGTATATAAAATAATTTTATATTAAAGATGTCCCAAATGTTTTCTACAAATATTATGCAACTTTTTGTTTTTGTCTTTCTTTAATTTCTATTATTTAACTATTATTATTATGGCTTGACCCATTTGACTTCAATGATTGAATTGCATATCCACCACCTAAACAGAAGGACAATTTCATTTTTTTGGTTCAATTTTGAGAAAAAAATATGAGATTTATTGTTAAAAGTATTGGATATAGATATAATAATAGAATTTATTGGTGAGCAAATATCTTCAATATATCATTTAATAAGATAGAATAGGCGTTGGCCCCTCATATATATGACTTAATGAGAGGAATTTGAATGAAGTGAAAAATAATAGTACAAAATACATTTTTTGCCCTCACAATTAAAAAAGTGACTAAATTCAAATTACAATTTTTATATTTCCATGTGCATAAAAATAATTCTTATTTAAGACACTTGTTTTTGTTTAATATGATGAATATACAATATTAGAGATGCACTTAAATGTTTTCTTTTTTTGCAAAATTTATGTATTTTTTTCAGTTTTATTATTTTTTAATTTTTATTGTTTTATTATTTTTTAATTTTATTGTTTAATTATGGCATCAAATATTGTCACATTTGAATTAAAAGTTCAGTTGTTTATCTGGACCAAATAGGAAATCAATTTCATTTTTTTTTTGTTTTAAAAATTGTGTTTCATTTCCATTATAAATATAAATAATTCTTGTTTATGACACTTATTTTTGTTTACTATGATTAATATAAAATATCAGAGAAATGGCCCACATGGATTCACCCAATTGACCCCTTTGGTCAAATTGGCTTATCCACCACTTGGATCGAATGATAGTTTCATTTTATTTTTGGTTAATTTTAAAAAATTATAAATTGCTGAAACCTACCTTGAAGTTCTTGACCGTTGGTGAAATCTCCCGTGAAGTTTGGTAATTGCAATCGCTTCCCTTGAACTTTCCAATACAATTACAAGTAGACCCTCTCTCTTAGAATCCTCTAACAAGAGGCACACAAACTTTATGAACAACATAAAAAGGTTTAAAATTGGAACTTTTTGAGGGATTTATATGAAGGGAGAATTTGGAAAATAAACATTTTAGTTGAAGTAACAAAATGTTTATTTTGGACATTTTCATGCCTCTTGTTAGGGGATTATAAGAGAAGGGGTCTACTTGTAGCTATGTTAAAAGGTTCAGGGGAGGTGATTGCAATTACCAAATTTTAGGGAAAGTTTTAGCAATGGTCAAAAACTTCAAGGGAGGTTTTAGCATTTTATCCTTTAAAAACATGGGTTTCATATTGTTAAAATGTATTTGATAAAGATTTAATTATTAGAATGTATTAAATAAAAAATACCTAAACTTAAATATAATGCTTAATGAGAAAGGAATTAAATAAGGTGAAAATTTGTAAGGGATATCACATTATTAGCCTTCAGAATTAAAGAGGAACTACATTCAAAGATAAGGGTAGTTTGGTAAAAAAGAAAGTTCCACACCCTCATTGATACTTTTAAGTATAAATAAATATACTATACACAATAGGGCCATTTACTAAAACACCCCTTATAGTTTGCAATAAATTTACTTAACCAACATTCCATTAGATGAAAGTAGAAAATGATAGTTTTAACCCTGACATCCATTCAGATAAATTTAAGGAAAAGAAACTAAAAATAGAAGTGCCATTTTTGCCCCTATTAAAACATGGGCGACTACTCTATTCTTCTTCATTTGATCAATTTTGTCCTCTATGCAAAAGTGTTATGGGTACTTTTGGAATAAGCAACCATGGACCCGTATCCTTGAACATTTTCCACTCAATTTAAGGGTATTTTTGGAATAAACAACCATATACATGTCTTTAGGCTTGTCCGGTCTACAACAAAAGCAATGGAAAAACTAATAGATTAGCCACTCCAACCATTAAGTCAGCTAAAAACTTAGCTTCTAGGGTTTCCCTCTGTAAATGGACGGTGCCCTAGCTGATATTATACGTTATATAATATCACACGTGTATGAATTTTGACAGAACAGTAATGGACGATAACAACAGAAATAAAACTAGTCAATTGTTAGAAATAACAGGGATGGTTTAAGATAATAGTTAAACAGTAAAAGTATAGTTTGTAGTAGTTTAAGAAATTTGCTCATTAGTATTTTATCACTAGAATGTGGTGGAAAGGGAGAGGACTATAGAGAAAGAAAAGAAGGAATGGCTTTATTGACTCGAGTCATGTGGCGGTATAAATGATCAACAAACAATATAAGGAGAGAGAGGGAGAAGGTTCGATTAGGTAAGGAAAGAGAGGAGAGGCCATCTAATCAAATGCATTTTATACTTAAATTTTGAATTTAAGATTTAAGGTAAGGATTTAATATTCACGATTTAGATACATAGATCAAAAGAAGGTTGGAGCGAACTAAAGCCCTTATTAATGATTGCATAAGCCCATAAGAAAAGTTCTTTTTTTTTTTTGGGTAAATTACAAAGACCCCCCTGTATTATGGCGTCTATGACAAAGGCCTCATGTACTTTGTTTTCTGACAAAGACCCCCCTGTACTATGGGGTCTATGACAAAGGCCTCATGTACTTTGTTTTCTGACAAAGACCCCTTTATACTTTGGTCGTGAGACAAAGACCCATTTCCCGTTAACTCGGCTAAGAAAGGGGTCATTTGATGAAAATGCCCTCTGTACAATCAAATTACCATTTTCAAAATGAGAAAAATAGACATCCCACCCCTTATTCACTATTTTTTAATAGATTTTCACTTTTGACCTAAACCCTGCCTAAATTCCAGCCGAGAACCCTCATGTAATCCATCACAATTCCTTTGAGTCTGACCTTCGCTAGAGTTTGCGCCAATATCACACAGAACATAGAAGAAAGGAAGCAGAATATCACATTGTTTCTGGGGAAGAAAAACTGTGTAGCCGTTGCTGGAGAAGAAGATCTCTTTTCACTGTCACTAGTGAAGAAGATCTCTTTCCAATAGGTGGATGTGTCAAAATATGATACATTGGTTCTGAGAAGAGTGAAAACAGAGGCCTATATTTTACCTTCACAAATGGAGCTAGGTTTCAAGGCAGTACAAGAATATTTGAAATAGAGGGTATCTGCAAAGCTTTTGGAATAAGTGAAAGATTTAATGAGCACCTTCTGCATTTGGATAAAGAGGATAAAATCCATTGAAACAAGAGTTAAACCAGTTCCACTGATTACTGATAATAATTGTAACTAAATATGTAAGGAAAACATTTGATGAAGCAGCAAGGATGTAAGGAAAACAAAAATTCCAGATCCTGTTGCAGCAAGAACAAGACAATCTTGGTGAGCTAACTAAACCTCTATGGCTTCCTTTTGGAAACTCTTCAATGATGATAACCCAAAATACTTGTTTAATATTTAATTGACTTTCTGCTCCCAGTCTGGTCCTAACACTTGGTCTTGTGTACTATAATATGGATGTAGGGATGATTGAGGAGATAGTGATTTACCATTTTGATCCATATTAGGAAGAGATGCTTCCTGCTTTTTTTCCCTAAAGGCCATATTTGAACCAGAATGGGATGTATTGGATGCATCATGAATCTTGCTTCTTTTGGTTCTACCTGATGATTGGAGATGCTCCATGATGCTAGACTGTTTCATCCGGCCCAAAGATTTTGAAGATTCGAATAACCCTTTCATCTGAACTGTGTGCATTACTGGTAGAACTTTTTGAATCACATGATACACCTGTTTTCTTTCTGCAAGAATCATTCAAGAGGAACTCAATAGCATTGTCTAGTGATGGACCAACAGCTTCTATAGCTTCTGTAACTTTACAAAAGTCAAATCTCATCTCAATCAGTTCTGCTCTGCAATCACATGGTGAGCAGATACATCATTCCCATCCATGGTAGTGAATCTTTCATCCAAATTGAAATGAAACGAAAAACACATTTCATGTTGAATATCAAGTGGTAGGAACCATCTAACTTCAAATGAATTATTGTCTTAAAAATTAGATTTGATTATTGTTTAGGCTGCATTTGGAAACGATGCAAATGGAGTGTAAATCTCTGTTCAGGGTAAATTTTCACTCTAGTTCACTTTTGCCTGTGTTTGGCAACATTACATTTATGTATTGACAAATGATAGAAAACACATTTTCCAATGCATATTTACATTGATAATAAGACCTAAAAATACATCAATAAAAAAGAAGTAAATTTGCATTCAAGTGGGCCTTTTATTAAAAAAGACATGATTTATTGGAATTCGTGTTTGCATACATAGCAGTTAAAAGTCTGTTTGGTAAGAAAGTAAATTTATCAATGCAAAACTAACCCAATGTTGCAATTTATACGAGCTGTTTTACACTCTTTATATTTGCATTCACACTTATTTGCATCGTTTCCAAACGCAGCCTTAATATCATAGGTGCATATGCAATTGAGATACAAAACCAATATTCCATTATTCTATGTTCAGTAGTATGTTTCATTCAAATAATCTATACATTTGATAACTGTACAAAGCCAACCTATAACTAGGACCATAAACATGAACAAAGTCCTCCAACATTAATGGAATGTTGACTATCTTAAGCATGGCTTTACAATCAGTGTAAAAGTCCATGTTATTCAACACTCAAGCCCAATGTATAACAACCTGTTATGGACATGGCCATTAGTTGAGTCATGAGATGTCCAGACTGAGGTATTGAACAGTTGTTGGAATTCCACATATTTTTTTTTGGAAACATACGGTCAGGTTTTCAAAATTCATAGAGAAAGATCACCATTAAGAATGATCGATCAATTTCTTTTTTCCTGCAATCCCAATATTCGCAAACATTTGTCAATTCTCACCTTAGCCCCTGCTGGTTTGTGAATCATCTATTATATCCGAACAGGAACTATCTTGTTTTCCATTGAACAAGTTTCGAATGGCAAGAGATAACCATGGCTTAGTATCCATATTATGGTAACTATAGCTAGCTTCGCTTGGCCTCTGCCCAAAGTGATCACCGTTGTAGCTAACTTCACTATGAAGAATTCCTTGCCACTGAAACTTGATTGCCCGGAAGAAATAAATAAAGGTTAAGACAACGTATAGAAAAATGAAAAAAAGGGGTAAAATTATCTGAATAAGGGGATTAAAATTTGTTGCAATAGTGGACAAAATCTTTTTGGACAGATGAATAGAAAAGGGTGTTTGTCCCACGGCCAAAGTACAAGGGTCTTTATTGCAAAATAAAATACAGTATGAAGAATTCCAATGCATTTGTATAGACTATTGATTCTGTCTTGATGCTGCAGAATTCTCACAATCAAACACGGGAAAGTATAGTCCGAATCCATCCATGAATTTCGAACTTATCCCTGTTCTGCACTAATGAGGTGGTATGTGCTGTATCGTATGGTGTCCATCCCTGGCCATGACCCTTGTGGACTGAGGTGCAGGAGGAGTTGTCTTCTATCTCCTTTGGTTGGTCCTTGCAGCTGTAAAAAACAAAAAAAAAACACCAGAATACCTTAGAATCATATATCATCGCTGTGGTTCATACCCATCAGCCCATATCATGATATCAACCAACAGGCCACCATTTAAATATTCATTTATGACACAGATACCATTAGGCACTACATCAGCAAAATTCCATTAAACACCTACCCATTTTAAAAAAACTTTAAAATAAAGCCTAAAAATGCATATAAACGGTGGTTTGCTTTTATAAACATTGATAGATACAAATGCAATTAATAAAGCATTTAGTGATAAGCATTTGTATGTGACACTGTTTATTCAATAAACGTAAAAATAAGTTAATAACCAAAACATACGGAATGAAAAGAGCTATTGTAATTGGGTTGGGGAAGGGTTTACTCATCAGGCCCACATCTTGATTCTTGACACATCACGTGATCAATCTATCATGTAAGTGGAGTAGTATTGGGACCAGTGTTCCTTTCAACTTCAAGCCCCATGTGTAATGTGTTGTTCTACCAAAAAAGCCCCATGTGTTCTGCTGCGCCCAAGTCGGGTTGCTACTACTAATTGTAAGTAATAACTAATAACCCTTTGATCGTAGTACTTGTGTTTCCTTTTCCAAGTGTTTTTTGTGACCCATCTTTCAGTTCGCCTTACACCGATCCTTATACATCACGGTCAAATTCTTAAATTACCCTTGACATAGCAAAAGCAAAGAAAAATAAAATAAAATCAGAATTTAGTTGGGAGAATGACAGTTCAGTCTAAGGTCAGAATATTTAGGCCTAAAATACTGTTGGGATGGGTGTCATTCTGCTCCTTTGGAATTGATGTGCGGCTTGTGGTGTATAGTGCACCGTTTTTGACATTTTGAATATTTATTACTCTACAGTAAAAATAAAAAATTTGCATTGTACCTATCCCTACTTTATTTATTTATGATAAAGCTCTTTTCTTGTTTTTTATTAACTTTAATAGTATATAATATATAGTCCGGCCCTGTTACGTATTCGACCTTCATTTCCAGCTTCACCCCATGTTTTTCCAGTGAGTATGATTAATTTGATGATAATTGGAATTGAAGTAGTTCAGATCAAGTCAGTCATCATCCAACTGCAAGAGCATGTGCCTGAATCACACATGAGCGCCTCACACAGATACATCCACCATAGATTGGGAACATCTCCATCTCCCGTGAATGATAACCAATAAGTACGGAAAATGTTCCCGGTGCATCCATGATAGGATGTGCGTGTGAGGCGCCAAGTCTCAATCACAGCACCCTCCCTTAGTCCTATGACATGTTTGCTTCTGTTTTTGTCTTTTGCCTTGATGTTTCAACCAAAGAAAACCACTTTCTTCAGTCATGATCTGTTGCTCTTCCTCTAAATTTCTTTCTATGTGCATAGCCCACACATCTTCTTCACTTTGTCGCGCCGATAACCCCTAAATCTCAACTTCCAAGGTTTTTCTAATTTAAATGGCGATGCATCTTGCGTGTCTCTGGCTTTTTATTTTCTTCTTGTGGAACCCGGTTTTCTCCCAGTTCGATGAGATCTTCTATGGTGGATTCGGTGGAGTTGGCACCAACATAAGCTTGAACGGAGTTGCTCGGATCCAGAACGGCGGGATTCTTCAATTAACCAACCAGACGAGTCGTTTAGTGGGTCACGCCTTCTACCCGTCTCCTCTCCGATTCAAAAACTCCACCGACGGCACAGCTTTCTCTTTCTCTACTTCTTTCGCATTTGCCATAGTTCCCGAGTATCCAAAGCTTGGTGGGCATGGCCTCGCTTTCACAATTGCTCCGACGAAAGAGCTCAAAGGAGCACTTCCGAGCCAGTATCTCGGCCTGCTCAATGCTACTGACGTCGGAAACTTCTCCAACCATGTTTTCGCTGTGGAATTCGACACAGTTCAGGACTTTGAGTTTGAGGACGTCAACGACAATCATATTGGGATCGACATCAATGACTTGAGGTCAAATGCCTCTATTACCGCCGCTTATTACACCAATATCTCAACAAAGGAAAACCTTAATCTCAAAAGTGGCAAGACGATTCAGGCGTGGATAGATTATGATTCGGTGAATCATCTTCTCAATGTAACGCTTTCGCCTTCTTCTTCTTCAAAACCCAGTAGCCCAATACTCTCTTCCAATTTGGATCTATCCCCTATCCTCCGCGACACCATGTTTGTGGGCTTCTCCGCCTCCACGGGTCTGCTAGCCAGTTCCCATTACGTCTTCGGATGGAGCTTTAAGATGAACGGAGCTGCTCCATCCCTCGACCTCTCTTCCCTTCCTTCGCTCCCCGGTCCAAAAAAGAAAAACACGGCCATGACGATAGGCGTGTCCGTCTCAGCAACTCTTGTCATGATTGCAGCAATCTCCATTGCAGTGTATCTCATCTGGAAGATCAGGAACGCAGACGGAATCGAGGAATGGGAATTCTCTGTAGGCCCACATCGGTTCTCCTACAAGGAACTCAAGCTCGCAACCAAGGGTTTTAGGGACAAGGAACTGCTTGGGTTTGGTGGTTTCGGTAAAGTTTACAAGGGAATATTACCAAATTCGAAAACCCAAGTCGCAGTTAAACGAATCTCGAATGAATCAAGACAAGGATTACGGGAATTCGTCTCTGAGATCTCGAGCATTGGTCGTCTTCGACACAAAAACCTCGTCCAATTACAAGGATGGTGTCGCAGACGAGGGGATCTCCTCCTCGTCTACGACTTCATGCCCAATGGGAGCTTGGATAGATTCCTCTTCGACAGACCCAAATCGATTCTCAGCTGGGAGCAGAGATTCAAGGTTCTCAAAGGCGTAGCTTCAGGTTTGTTGTACTTGCACGAAGAATGGGAACAGGTGGTAATTCATAGAGATGTTAAAGCGAGCAACGTGTTGTTGGATGGCGAATTAAACGGTCGACTTGGAGATTTCGGACTCGCTAGGCTGCACGAACATGGATCGAACCCAACCACGACACGGGTGGTGGGCACACTGGGATACCTAGCGCCGGAGCTAACCCGTACAGGGAAGGCCACAACTTTGGAAGGGGAAGTCAAGTTGCCGGAAGAGTTGAGCGCGCCAGGGGACAACCAAGCGGAGAAGAACGAAGTGGGGTTTGATGATTTTATTCATTCTTACCCATCTTCGTCTGAGAAGGTGAGTTCGTAGTCTTTAATGGGAGATGAAGATAAGCGGAAATTCCACCCTCGACGCCACTTCCATCTCTTCTTTCTGGCAGAGATTGTTTCGATAACGAGTGAGATCATTTTATCGATTTATTTATTTTGGTTGTTTGTTTTTTTTTTTTTTAGTAATCTCTTGCGGCATTATATCTTTTTTATTTTTTGTGTGTGTTTGATTCTAAATGAGTTTAACTAACGGTATGTAAATCAAAAAGCTGAAACATGGATGGTTTTGGTTGTTATTGTTGATTTCTTTATTGTTCATTTGTTGATTGAAGTTGTTTTAAAAGATTAACTTCTTCCTTTTTCAATTGAATTTGTGTGAGAAATTGGAATTGAAGCCGGCGGAAATTGTTTTCAAGAGGGAGATTATTTTAATATAAAACCAAACTCTGAGTAGTGAAAGTGAAAACAGATTTGAGCGTTTGGTTTGAGATATTGGTAATTGCTGTTCATGAACACAGACTAAAAATGGTCTTTCACACTTAATCTTATAGTGGGCTTCACCATTAATATCAGAACAGTCAAAGAAGACAGAGTATCACCGAGTAAAAGTGGGTACAAATCACTGATGCATGACCAACAATTCAACATAAAGAAACAAAAACAACACTCTCTATCTGTATTAGATCTATGGAGTTTAAAACGAATGAAAAGCAAAAAACGACACACCACTGATGACTCGACACTCAACAGAGGCGCAGTAAAGTGGGGCTGTTTTCGATCATTAGATACTATTTTTTTTTTTTTGTAAATAAAACAAAGAACAAAACTCTTTTTTTGGTAAGTTAAACAAAGAACTAAACTATCGAACCCGGGTCATCCAGCCAAAGGGCCCTAAAAAGCCATGGGGCCCGGCTTCACAACTCTATGCGATCAAGCATCATTATATTGTGATTGATTAATGTAACAAGTAAAGGAAATTCAAACTCATGATTTTGATATATGATTGGTATCTGAAAACAGAAGGTTTCCTGCTACTATAGTTTTTTTTAATTGTACTTTCCTGATACAGTAGGTGATCACTAAGAAACTAGAGAACCGAGGAAGGTTTAGGAATGAAAGCAAGATGATTTATTGACTCGGTAAAAAAAGGATGATTTTGGCTTTTGGAATTCATATCTGAATTTGAAGGTTCTTGAACCTGAGCTTTATTTCTCTAAGGTAAAGGCATAAAGCTACTCCATCTAGAGTAACATATTCTCAACATCCTCTTTGGAATGCATGGAGGCAAGAGCCACTGGTCACAGGGTTTCATAAGAACAATCATCAGATTGGAACAGCATTTTAATTTTTACATTTTTAGCTAACATATTCCCTCAGATGCCATTCATTGAATGGCAGAGCCTTATGGATCCCCATTTGATATGAAATAGACAGAGAAAAGACGGTTAATACCATTCTTCAACACAAATAGTGCTCCTCAATCAGATGTCAATTTGTTAATATATCTCGAAAAGTAAAAGAGAAAATAAAATCACTTGCAAGCACTCCCTCCCGGATATCCTCCACAAGCATTTGAAACCTTGTACCAGTTCTTGATTGCTTAGTCTTATTTCCTATTTCAGATCTCCATTTTCCTCCTCTGGAAAACAAGAGCCCAATCTCTCTTTCAACTTCACTATAGAATATGAAAACATCAGCTGTGAATAAGATAGGATTTGTTCAGGTAAACACAACTCACAAAACCAAATGAGACCTGCGGCTTCTTCTTGTTTTCATTGTGCATAACTGGTTTTCCCTATGGGTCAACACATATATGGGCTTTGAAGCTCCTCTCCATGGGTTTGCCTCCAATACTAGAAATAAAGAAAACATGTTATAGATGTTGAAGTAGAAACAAATAAACACAAATGTTTAAAATGTTTTCAGTTCCTTTATGGATCTGCATGCTAAGAGCCTGAGAATACTAAAATATCACCAAAGAGGAAAAGTGAACCCATACTCTTCACCAGTGGGAGAAGTTGATAAAATCAACCATTACAAGGAGTCAAATAACATATCAAGCAGTTGAATTTATTTATTGCTGGAGATGTCAACACACGCTAAAGAACTGGATTTATTTGAGTGCTGTTTTTAAATGGTCACATATTAAAATTAAATACAGCAAAGCTCATTTGCCAAAGGAAACTACAATGACATAGTATTGGGAGAAAAGGTAAATACACTAGTTTAACTGATTCAATTATAGTACTGTTAAATTCAATCAACAATAGAAGATCCAATTGGAATAGAGTACACGATTCCAAAAACGAAGGCAGTGATTGCAGGAATAATTGGTTTCGGGTTTGAATTGGTTCTGGATAGGCAAGAACCGAAACCAACCAAATCATTAATCGAGACAAAACCACAGAACCAGAACTGTTATAATTGGTTCGGTCGGTTTGGGTCCATTAGGTCGACCCAACCCATTGATAACCCTAATTTAGTTTCCTTTTTGCTAGTAATAATAGTTTGTTAGTAAATTATGCCTAACTAAATAAATACTTTAAAAATAAAATATAAAAGGTGTAAATAAAAATAAATAATGTATTTAATTTTATTAAAAAAATAAATAAATGTTTAGATAACATTTTATTAAATTGAATAAAATAAATAAATGAATAAATAAAATTTTATTGGATTGTTGAACTGTCTCCCATCTCATGCTTTGTGGGCATAAACAATCCTAGGATCAACATCTTAATTAAAAAAATAATTTAGTATGGTATAGTATCAGCAACATAAAATAAAATTAAAAAGTGAAAGAGAAGATATCCCATATACAAATTTTAATCATTGTTTAAGTATGTATGGTATAGTGCTTTTAATTTTAAAGTGAAAGATACAAGAAAATTAAGGTGCAAGTTTTAAAAATGCATAAACCTGAATTTTAAAAGAAATTATAAGTTTTGAAAGACATTAGCTCTAAGCAAAAAAAAATTAGGCTCTATTTGTTTGTAGTGCAAATCTAAACCGAATACAAATTTTGAATCCAATTAGGTTTTGCATTTGTTTATTTGTAACTATGATTTGTTACACCTACTGGTACAAAATTTGTACTTTGCTCATATGCACTCACTGCAATGTTCTTTTTTTTTTTTGGACAATTCTCACTGGCAGTGAAAATTTTGCATCTCAATTCCAAATATTGATACAAAATTTGCACCATCATCGTCATACCTCTATTCTCTCCATATAAAATGGGGACAAAATCATCTAGCTTCCTACAACACCCAAACAAAAAATTCTCATCCCATCTTCCATTATCTTTTATATAAAGCAGGGAACACTTCATTTTAATTCCTATTTGTTTCTCACAAACAAATAATAAAAATTAAAATCTGAAGCAAAAAAGTAAACCAAATTTTACACACAGCCTATTTGCACACCCATGCATTTACACCAGTGCAAATGGAATTTGCACTGCAAACAAACTGAGCCTTAAGCACAAAATATAAAACAAATTCAAATTCAGAGTGAAAGCAAACAGATGCAGAATATCAAAGTGCTTCAAGCACTTGATAATCAAGTAGTGTGAAACTCTCAATGTATTTGTATATCCTACTTGCATCACCTCAATTAACAAGTGAGATGTTAAATGTCTTGCATTTTCATTTGCACTATGCCATATTTGTGAATTAGTTTCAATCAGATTAATAGATCTCTAGATTCACATATATGGCACAACGTGAAATATAGTTAAGTCCCAAACATGAAAAATTATTGGAACTGCCAAGTGGAATTTTTGGTACAGACTTCTTAATAGGCAAATAAATGTACATGTCGGTATTAAATTTTTAATCTAAATATCCAGGATTTAGACAACTATCAAATGCAACAAGATAATAAAATATACAAGCTTTGTTGTGCAAGCAAAAAAAGAAAAGCAAGAAAGATAGGGAAAAAATAAAAAAAGTGCTTCCATTGAAAGAAAGCCATAACTTAGATAAAACCACAAAGACTGCATATATGAGACCCTTTGACATCTATACTGGCACTTAAAAGTATGAATATGCATAATGTCTCCAGGACACAATTGCTTTCAGTGGCATCTCCCCAAGGATATTCCACATCTCCCAATGCATAATACCTTACACTAATAAAGGTATCATCTTGAAATATATTTAGAACTTAGGCATTCAAGGACTCCCACATCTATCCCATAGGATCTCTTAAAATCAACTATAGCATAGAGTCACTGCACACCACCACCATTCCAATAAAAAAAAAGAAAAAAAAAAGGTAGAAAAGAAAAGAAGGCAGCTAGGAAATTTCCAATGAGTACCATTTGGCCTTAACTTCCCTATCTCCAATCTTATCGATTACCAACATGAAACATGGGTACCAATAGCCATGCACTATTGATTCATGTTACAATTTCTGGGTCTGTAAGTTTGCAAAGCATAAAATAAAAAGTTAAAACACAATTTCTGGGTCTTTTAGGTCTCAAAGCATGAAAATAAAGACAGATACAAAGAAATGAGGTAGAACACAGTTTGTGGGTCTGTTAGTTGTCAAAGTATGAAATAAAAACACCTAAGAACTCAGAATTCCGTAAGAAATGTATAGCTCCAATTATATTTTTCATTCTTAAGAAAATGGAAATAATGTCTGCCATGTTTACATATATAACTTCGTTGCCTAATTAGCAAGCTACTCATGTGCATTGCATAAATTTATTTATCAAGAAAACTGATACAACTTTCTTACCTTATGCAAGACTTCAGCACACCAACCACGAACTTGCCTCTAAGCCCAAAGATGGAGATGTTCCCTCTTTCTCCTCAACTTAAATCTGAAAGATCACAAAGCAAATATATTAAAATAACAAACAAAAGCATCAGAAAATTTAACAAAAAGGAAGATACAGAGAGACAACAAAAGATGAAATCATGTTTCGGCCCTATATCACTGAAGTCCCTATAAACACCCCAACCCGATTTAAGCAGAGAAACCCTAAAATCATGATTTCATCTGAATACAAAACAAATGAGAACTAAAACCCTATTCAATTGAACTAAAAATTTTAAAAAACAAATCATCCAAAACATCGAAAAAGGAACAAAAATCAAAACTGATGATGAAATGATTGAACTATTAAAAAGTTTATAACTTTTGTCTTTTAATAAGCTTTTGTGGAGGGGAGCTAAAAACGTTTAAAAGAAAATAGTGAAATTATTATTATTACAAACTGATATAGAAATGTGCAATGCAAAATTATCACTTAAAAGAAACAAAAGCATTCCATGGGGGGGGGAGTAATTGAAACCTATATCTTTATATGAGAAATGCAATGGAATTAAATCACAAAGACACCAACCCGTAATTAATTTAACATACCATTAGTCACACAATTGACAATTTGACATGGGCGGCTAGTGGATGGATTGGTTAGCCTTCAACATCCATCTCCAACACAAACCAACCTAATGCATCCATTGGCAACCCCTAATGAAAATACATAGGTCCAATTAAATTAAATCATAAATTACAAAGGTAGTGGAAATAAAGAAAACTAAGAAATATCAAAGAAAATAAAAGCCAAATATAAATGCCAAGAAATAAAAATACCTTGCAAAAGCACAAATCAAATAAGCAACAAAAATACCCTACAAAACACAAATCAAATAACCAAGCAAGCAAGAAACAATTTAATAAACCGGAATCAAATAAGCAACAAATAATTAAATAGATAACAAATTAAGGGTAAACATGAACCATACAGAAAGAAGAAGCCCTTTCTTAAGCAGAGACCTAATCATGATCCATGGAGGTAACTTGAGGAACAGAAACCCCAACATGTTAAATATGTAGAAATTGCATAAACAAGGGTTAAAGCAATGACATGTGAAATAAATATACAATAGAAAACTTTCTTAAATTTCCAAACGTTCCAAAATGCAAAAAAACAGAGGTGAACCAAATGAAAATAGTGGTCAAAAAACTTTCTCCTGTACCTGTTTAGTAATAGACCAAAACGAATAAAAGCAAGGAACATAGATGTACCATGTAGGAACCCTAGGAAAAAACTAAACAACTGGCAAATCGGAGTACAAACTACAAAAGAAAAGTTGAAACACCAACAGAAACCAGCAACTCTACAATAAGCGTAGCCTGCAATAAAAACCAAAAGAGACATTTAAAAAAAAAATGGATAACAAATTAAATCAACAAACAAAAATGTGAATGGGATTTTTTTGGTAGAATAATGGAAATTAAATCAGAAAATATAAAGATAGTGGAAATTAAATCAAAAGTTACCAAAGACATTTGTTAGCAAGAAGGTCATCGTCGGGCACTAGTGCTAGTACAAGAAATAAAACCCAAAAACCAGCTACAAAACCAAAAATTCAAGTCAAGAAATTTTGAAAAAAAATAACAAACATGAAAAGGAAAATTTTCAAAAGAACGTAACCAGATTGAGATAACAAATAGTAATACTAAGAACCCAAATGCAACAAATTATGCAAGAAAGTCCAACCAAACCCCTACAATACAAAAGCAAATAGTATTACTATCCATTACAATGGAAATCAACCTTTCTACCTCTAGAATAGAGGAAATAATGTCAGCAAAAACCCCTGCAATCGGAAAACAAAGAGAACCAGCAAGATTAAGGGAAGAAACCCTACAATAAAAAAACAAACAGTTATACTCTTCATGGCACCATAAACCCAAATCCTCGGCACAAAAATAGAGAAAATCATGAACACAAAATAAAATAAAATAAAAAAACCAAACCTACTAGATTCAAAGTAGCGACAAACCCATTTTCAGTCCTTCACTTTATCAACTGAGCTAAAATCAGGGGAAAAGAGGGTTTCATTTAGAACAAACAATAAGAAACAAAAAATAAGAAACCCGAATTGCTAGACTTAGGGTTTCTTCAACGGAGAAGGCTGCTCAAGCATGCAAATAAGAAACCACAGAAAAAAAAAAAAAAAAAAAGCTGAAAAAGATAAAAGAGGAGAGTGAGGGAAGTGATGAAATAGGAAAAGAGGTAGAGTGGAAAGAGGAAGCGGAGAAAGAAAGAGGGGACAGTGGGAAGATAAACAAGGAAGAGAGCAGAGAAAAGTGGAGCATGTGAAAAAATAAGAAACCCGAACTGCTAGATTTTCTTCTTCCCAGACCTATACTTGGGGTTTCTTCAACGGAGAAGGCTGCTCAAGCATGCAAATAAGAAACCACCACAAAAGAAAAAAAAAAAAAAGCTATGAAAGATAGAGGAGGAGAGTGAGGGAAGTGATGAAACAGGAAGAGAGGTAGAGTGTTATTCATGCAATGCGAGCTACAGTGCATGTTTGCATGCGATCTACTCGCACGGTTGGGTTGCTCTCTTGTGCGATCATTGATCTACTCACACGAGTTGATTCCTTTACACGGAGAGAACATCCCAATCTATATGAGATATATATGGACACAAATTACAAAATAAAATATATAATAAAAATTACATTGATATGAGCAATCTGTGATTAATGGTTGAAAATGATAACAGATGACAATTGTTGGCATGTTTCTTGCACTTGATATAGTTGGTATAGACTTCTTCACTCTGCGTTTCATGATTGACTGTGAAGAGTGCTTTTTATGAAGGCCCTTTGTTGATGGTTTGATTTCCCTTGAAAGTTTGAATTCAAGTGTGGAGTAGAGAACTGAAGGCCCTTTCTTGAACTTGAAGTGAAGTTGGAGTTGTAGGAGCTTGTGAGTTTTGATTACTTGCAGGTCTTGAGTGTGTGTGTGCACATGCCATAGAGAAAGAGAGAGATTTCAAGTGTATAGGTGTGATTGTAAAAAAAGCATTTTTTCCCAGGCATTGCTATTTATAGCCCAGGATTAGATCTATCATCGAACCCACACTTTTAACCATTTTTATATGAGTGAGATGATAGTTAGGATTAACTTTCATACACATTCCATTGTGTAATAATTAGTGGTCTTGCAAATGGGTCCCATTATATTACAATATTACATGGGCCTAATCGGTCGTGGTATACTTGAATCCTTGGATTGCTGCTTATGTCTACATTGACTTGGGCTGCTATGGAGGCCCATATTAATATTTGGAGCTGTCATTTAAATTAAGCCCGCTATTTTAACATGACAATTCACATGTCTATGGCTTGAGCATTTGTCAAATTTTGAATGGATCCAAGCCTATTCTAAATAAATTTTTTCAATTTGGGCAACCGATATTGTTAATTTCGAGAAGATCATAACTTACTAGTGAATTGCTATTGCTAACATTTTTGGGTATGACATGTCAATCCATTCAGTCCCTTGCTTGTCTTTTTCATCAAAAGGATATTGAGGATAATTACTCTTTTACCCTACACTCATGGTAAAGTGTCATGGCCAAGAACATTTCCAACAGCCTAGGCTGTTGGTTCCCAATAACCAAAGTTTTTTCACTCAAGGTTCAAAGTATTGATATGATATGAGTTTCGGCCAAATCGTATTGATACTTAGAAATGACTGAAACTCTATTTTTTTAGTTTTTTTTATTTTGGTTTTTTGGGAAGCTTTTAGCATGCTTTTTATTATTAAAAAAAAATTGGTACAATACGATACACCCAATACTTTGAACCATGTTTCCACTTGGTAGGGGCTCAGGTGAATTTGGTAGGGCTGGTTTTAAAAGTCTTCCCACTCATATTTTTTAATATTTTGGTACAGAAATTGGATGCCATTATAATTGTAAAAATAAACTTTCAATGAGGAATAACATTTTTCTTTTCTTCTTTGACCCTTTTTTTTTTGTTTTTTTCAGTATAAATATTAGCTGTATATCATCATTTATTTCACTTCTTATATCATAATTTTTGTTACTTCCAGTCTTTTATTTCACTTAAACAACTTCAAGATATCCTCTAAGAACCATAAGATTCTAAGTATCATAGAGCATAATACGGAAATCCAGGTATTGTAAATTTTCAGTCCATGATACTCACTTTTATCTTTTTTGGCCATTAGAAATCAAATCTATTTTAACCGTTACTATACTTTAGAAGGTGATAAAATCAAGGTGGTAAGGTCTCCTACTGGTTGTAGGGGAGACTTACTTGGGATCGAATCCTGCTTGCACTTGGGGGGGTTATGGGTTGGGGATGGGCTGCCCCCATTGTGTAGCTCTTCAAAAGATATTGAGAAAAAAAAAATGATGAAACATCCATAAGTTTTGCATTTAGAGTACGATGGACTCAAAAATTACACGCCAATATATTATGATATTTTGAACCTTGCTAATAAGATGAGGCATCTCAATAGAAGACAATTAGGGTAGGTTCACAGTTGGAATCAAAATCAGAAACAAAATACTTTGAAATCAGAATTGCAATGATCTATTTCTATGGTCTGTTTGGTTCAAACAAAAATTGGAATAGAAATTAGAATCAGTTGAAATGGGATTTTATTCCCAAAAGAGGAGAATGTATGACCCATTCCCTCAAATGGGGGAATATCATTTCACCAGAAATGAGAATGGAATTCCAATTCTATCCAACCAAACAGTTGTAATCGGAATGACCCATTCCAATTCCGATTCCAAACCCTTATTCCCACGAACCAAAAGTGGCCCTTAATGTAGCACATTACACATAAGAGCACCATGTGGCTGCAGGAGTTCATGCTAATTGTAGGATTCAATGGAATCAGGTCAAGTCAATATTTCAAGAAATTAATAATTCTTAGTTTCTTCCTTTTGGTTGTACATTGTGTTTTTTGTTTTAATTTTACTGATACGGTTGCTAAGTCCTTTCTTGTCCCAAATGAAAGCAGAAATATACAAGTTAAGACGCTCTACAATATTCCCATTTGAATGGTCTACCCATTTTATCCTAGCCCCGAAATTTCCCTATTTGAATCGTCTACCTTTTCAAATCCGACCACCTAGTCTTGCTTTCACAAATCAATAATCTCTCTCTCGGGACTCAGCAGATCACATCTACTGAAAAAGAAATGGTAAATGACAACTGGTGTGTTTAGCTGTTCTTTGATTAAAGTTTAAAAGCCTTCCCTCCTAAACTTGAATCAGGGGAAAGACTAAGGAGTAATGTAATATTTCATCCCGGACATGACCAAAATTGTCAGGACAAAGAGGTTGACTAGTCGAGTCAACTATTGTCAACACCATTATGAAGTTGGGCAGTCGCGTGTTCTTGTCCACTTGTTTCATACGTTATAAATAAAACACTTATTTAATTATCGAAATTACTTCATTTGACAACTGCATCACACCAACTCTTCACCAAACTATCCGGCCCTTTACAATTTTTTGTAGATGAATTTTCTTCAATGGGCTTTTTGCCTTTTGTTGGGGCATGACCAGTGGGTCTGGTTTGCATAGTTCATATATTATATTTCAATGACTATTCAGTCCACCTTTTGATGGGTCCCAAATAGATATAATATTTTGGACGATCATGATGAATTTTAACCGTTTGATTTGGTTTGCTCATTGTTTTTCTGAGCTCTTTAGCAACTATGAAGCAAACTGTTCTGCGGTGGTGCAAGTGATTAAATTGAGTTTCTTTGGAATAATCTCGGATGAGTGAGTAGTGACACAACTGGTGGGCCTTAGGACAACAATTGGCCCATGCCCACCTGTGACCAACCGTTTGGACAGTAAGCCCGCGCCTAAGGTTGAAACTTGAAAAGAATTTTGTATGGAATGGGATTTGGGTGAAGAAAAGTCTTCGGGCAAACGGACACGTGGCAGAAGATTACCAATGTAAATTGGTCCCCGGCCCAGTTCCTAGTTCGTAGTTCCCACGTGGAGTGGAAAATTTTGCATTCTAGAATGTCTGCTCGGCTGTGATTAGTTTGAGTCAATCAATACAGCAAAAGTATCAAAATATCGAGTGTTGGTAATGTATCGCCGTATAGAGCCGAGTCTTAGCTTAGCTTTAGACCCTTAGTCAGTTAGTTGAAATAACAATTTGGAATCACACCAATCACTCAATCAGGCGGAAAAGACAAACCGGATTGAGACTCAAGGACTGCAACTCTGCAAGTGAAGTGACTGCCAGTAATTCATTCATTCAACTCTTTTGAATTCTTCTCTCTACGGACATGAATACTAAGAGTTGCATGAATTCCTTGTTTAGTAGGATTTTTCTCTTCTATGGATAAATTAGTTAGATAATCATTATCCTCCAATCTCTCTTTTTCAACCATAAATATTGCTCATGGTTCTGGTAAACTCACCATCTTTGAATCATTCTCAAAATCTTCTTATTTCAAACTTACTGGAATTCCCTGACTGGTGTGCCTGGTTCATTGGAAAGCTGAGCTTCTCGACGAAGAGTCAGAATCCCCGTACTGTATGAGCCGCTCGAATTAATCCCTCGTTTGATGAATAATCCAGTTAGAAGATACCCATCTCAGCTTGCATCGATCATGTTGCATGTGAAACTTGGACGGCCTCTGTTTCTGCTTCTGCTCCTGTCTTTTGCTGCCTCTGAAGATTCTGATTTTACCTACAATGGCTTCCAAGGTGTTAACTTGACCCTGGACGGAATCGCGCAGATCACACCGACTGGCCTGTTGATGCTGACCAACAAAACCAAACAAAAGCAAGGCCATGCTTTCTACCCTTTTCCAATCCATTTCAAGAATCCCGGATCGGATGACGGTAATGTTTTCTCATTCTCTACCACTTTCGTATTCGGAATTATTCCCCCATACCCAGAACTAAGTGGTCACGGAATCGCTTTCGTGATCGCACCTTCAAGAGCTCTGCCGGGAGCTCTACCAAGCCAGTATATTGGCCTCTTCAATGAGTCTAGCAACGGTGATTCGAACAACCATGTTGTCGCCGTTGAGATCGATACCATCCAGAGCAAAGAATTCTCTGATATCAACGATAATCATGTCGGTATTGATATTAACAGTTTAAATTCTTCTGTATCCGCCCCGGCCTATTATACAGATCTTAATGGTGTCGGTCAGAACCTAACCCTCATAAGTGGAAAGCCTATGCAACTTTGGATAGAATATAATGGCGAGGAAAAGAAGATTAATGTGACATTAGCTCCGTTTAACGTAGATAAACCTGATATCCCGCTCCTATCTTTCAAAACCGATCTTTCTTGGATCATGAAAGACCCCATGTACGTTGGGTTTTCATCGTCAACGGGCTCTGTTCTTTCATCTCACTACGTGTTGGGATGGAGCTTTAATCTGAAAGGACCAGCAAAAAAACTCACTCTCTCTCAACTTCCCAAGCTTCCTCGAATAGGACCAAAGGAGAAATCCAAGTTTTTGACAATTGGGTTGCCGATTGTTATCATAGTTTTTGTGTCCACCGTGGTCTACGGAGTCCAATTTATCGTGGCAAGGAAGAGAAAGTTCGCAGAATTAGTTGAAGATTGGGAAATGGAGTACGGGCCTCACAGGTTCAAATACAAGGATCTCTACTTCGCCACCAAGGGGTTCAGAGACAAGGAACTTCTAGGTAGCGGCGGATTTGGTAGGGTCTATAGAGGTATACTGCCCACCTCTAAAATCGAAGTTGCAGTGAAGAGAATCTCCCACGAGTCAAGACAGGGGATGAGAGAATTTGTGGCAGAGGTAGTTAGCATCGGTGGCATGAGACACCGGAACTTGGTACAGCTATTGGGCTATTGTCGGCGTAAAGGAGAGCTCCTTCTGGTCTACGATTATATGCCCAATGGAAGCCTGGACAAGTTCCTCTTCAATCAACCAAAGTGCTTACTGAACTGGAGCCAAAGATTTCGAATCATCAAAGGGGTAGCGTCGGGTCTACGATACTTGCACGAAGAATGGGAGATGGTGGTTGTTCACAGAGACGTCAAGTCCAGTAATGTGTTACTAGATAACGAGATGAATGGAAAGTTGGGAGATTTTGGATTGGCAAGGCTGTATGATCATGGAAGCGATCCTCAAACTACCCACGTGGTGGGGACGGTCGGTTACATGGCACCGGAGCTGACTAGAACCAGCAAGGCTACACCAACCACAGATGTGTTTGCCTTCGGAGCCTTCATGCTTGAAGTGGCTTGTGGGAGAAGGCCAATAGAGCCACGAACGTCGATAGAGGATTTAGTTTTGGTGGATTGGGTGCTCTCGTCTTGGAGTAGAGGGACGATTCTTGAGACGGTGGATCCAAATTTGGGGACTGATTATGTAGTTGAGGAGATGGAATTGGTATTGAAACTGGGCCTAATGTGTTCTCACTCTACTCCGGCAGCTAGGCCGAGCATGCGACAGGTGGTGCAGTTTTTGGGCGGAGATGCTCCTCTTCCGGACCCGTCGTCGCTTGGTCTACGTGTGACTGGTCTAGCATTTGGGCACGTCGTCGGGGAAGGCTTTGACGACTTTTTCATGTCGTATTCTTCTTCTTTTGACAAGACGTTCACTCAAACACAGACATCAGCAGCAGAGTCTCTCATCTCCGCAGGTCGTTGATTATGTACAAATCTGTATATATCTAAATCAGCTGCTCGATGGGATTATTGGTAGCCTAGTACTGTAACATTTTACTAGTTCAGTATGTTTAATTAATCTGGTTGTTGCAGTAGAGATCGTTCTCAACCAGAAAACTGAGAGAAGCGATGGCCCAAATGTCAGTGCACGCTGCAATGTGCTGTCATGTTAGTGTGAGACGAAGCATATCCAGATTCACCAAATGGATAGATAAGATAGGTAGAGGAAGAGCTTTTAGAAAAATAAAGGTAGAAGGGAGAAATTGGAGGCAAGCATGCTCTCCATTATTATCTTCATACTTCATACTGGTGGTTGGTTGGCAATGAATTTCTAGCCCACAAAGGTTGAAATCTATTTGCATTTTAAACGTTAGAAATTGTCTGGTTTGAGAGGACTGATTTTGAAAGCTAGAAGGAAATTAAGTTCCGTTTATTATAAACAATTAAAGTTTCCATCTAAGTCCGGGTTTACATTCATGTATTTTTAAGCGATTCCCATTTTCTGACCTCGATCTTTGTTGAGGAGAAACAACAACCTCCATCCCTGATTCCTGATTCCTGATGGAGACGGGTTTCCCATTGAGGACCTGAATCTCAGAATTCTTGTTTTTTTTTTTTTTAGTAAGAAAAAAAAAGTTAATTTAAAAAGAAATTAGAAATCACCCATCTAAATTGGTATTGCATACGGAATCGGGTCAGGGCAGAGACTTCAATTCCCATTCTTTGTTGATTGAAATTATGTAGAAATGTGATATTATTTGTATTTATTTTAAACTTTTCAAAACCTCCAAAATGGCCCCAGCCACTAATTGATGAATCAACCTTATTAAATATTTTATGGCCTAGGTCTAGTGTGGGCCTTGGCTGAGGTAGTTCTGTCATAAAAAAATATTTAATAAGATTGATCGATCATTCAAGAGTAATTTGGTCATATAAAATACTAAAATGATTATATGGACAATTTCTTGTCACTAATAATGATGATTATTATGATGGAAATCTTAACAAAAGATGAATTTTGGACAATAAGACTTTCTAATGGGGGACTATCCGCCTATCCTGAAGTTTTGAAAAAATCATATTGAATTTAAAATAATATCCCTTAGAAGATTGGTTTCTTTGTTTCAATTGAAGATGGGGTTGGAATTAGATTACGTGAAGGCCAAATATTGTTGGTGTGGAAAATTGGAAATGAATTGGGGGAAATTGTTTTAAACCAAACTTAGAGCTTAATTAATTAATCATGGGTTGGGAGATTGTTTTAGTATAAAACCAACCAAACTTGAGTAGTGAAACAGATTGTGTGCTTGGTTTGAGTTGTAGGTAACCGCTTTGCATGAACACAAACGCTAAGGGTATGCTTGGGAAATATGTGGTTGGCTAAATAAGTACTTAATGTTTAGTAAGTCTTTTTTTTTTTCAAATCACGTGCACTTATTTAATGTATTTATTTTTGTTGCATTGTTTGGTGAAGTATTTATATTTTCGAAAATGATAATTATAACCCTAACATAATATAGGCATATATTTGATATTTATGAATATTATAGTGACACACTTTACTGAAAAAAGAAAACAAAGCAAAATAATAAATGCCACCAGTTAGGGTCGATTGGGTGCTGAATCTGTAAAAATGAAAGCAAAACAGGGTGTTAGATTCAAAAAAAAAAAAAAAAAAAAATCAAGGGAAGATAGAAAGGGATAGGACAAATAATGAAAAATGGAGCCAATGTAGCCAAGGGAAGATCGAAAGGCATTAGATATACTTGTTCATCGGTGGTATATTTTTGCTTGGCGTAAATGGCGTGAGCCCATTAAAAAGAATGTTATTTGGATTGCGTTTCTTGGAGGGCGAACCGTGAAGCAAATTGGCCCAATTCATTTTTAGGCTTGGATTTTTCATGGATACTCTGAATGCGAGGGCCCGAGATAAGCTGAAAAAACCCATTAAAACTGATTTGCGGTCATCTCATGCCTCAGGTTGCCGTGTCAATAGTCTATACGGTCTTAAGTCTTAACGCTCAAATGATGGAATTGAACCCGACTTCTGTAGTTGTAAGGCCAACCAAGGAGTTTGGCATCGAGAAATTACTGGTATGTAATGTACTCTGTAGTTGAACCCGACTCCATTATTCAAAGTTATTATTAATATTTAAAATTTTAATAATTATATTTTTATTTAATATTGATTTACAGAAAGTAATCATCGATAATTTAATATGAATAAATATTTTTTAATAAATTTAGTTTTATTAATAATTTATAGCAATTTTAATAATATTTATTATTATTTATTATTTTTAAATAAAATTTTGATTAACTTTAAATAAATAAAAATAGTTACAAAAACTAACATTTTTATTAATTTCGCTAATAATTAACAGTTATATAGAAATGACAATGGGTGGATCTAGGGCAGGGCACCAACATCCCTGTCCCTGCCCTATCGTCAAAACACTCTACCTCATTCCTGTCCCGTCCCCAATGTTAAGCAGGTTTAAGACAAGGCAACCACTCCTCAATGTCGGGCGAGTTCAGGGGCAAGAGACCCCACTCCTCATCAAGGATGGGGAGTCCTCAAATTTCCCTCGTCCTGTCCCCAATATTGGGTGAGTTCAAGTAAAGGTGTAAATCGAGTCATGCTGGGCTAAGCCTTGGGCGAGGCCAGGCCTTAAATCAAGCTAAGCTATGAGAGGTCCATTTAAAAAAAATGAAAAAGATGTTTAAATTTTTATTTCATATGATTTTTTATGTATACAATTGTTTATATATACAATTAGACCTATTCATGGGCTAAGTAGCCCGATGGCCCAACCCGGCCTGACCCGCTATTTTTTAGGCTTGGACAAAATTTTAGGCTCGTGGGCTCAAGCTCGAGCTTTCTCAAATAAGCCCAGCCCGATACTATTACATATATAAAAATGTACTTATGTTATATATAATAAATCATATATATATATATATATATATATGCTTCTTAAATTATTAATAAATATCAATTTACTATTAGGAAATATAAATTAGTTTATTAATTTATTAAATTATTACTAAATTAATATAATATTAGTTTATAAAATGTATACTGAAAATAAAACATTTTGTGTATAGACCAGGCTTCGGGCTCAGGCTCATGCTTGAGCTTCGGGCTTTATATAAGGGCTGGGCTCAGGCTCAAGATCTAGGGCCGATGGTCAAGTTGGGTTCGGGCTCAAGCTTGCACATTTTCTATTGATAAAGAGGCTCGTGCTAATTATAAAATTATGATTTTTTATAAATTAATTTTTTTATTTAATTCTAGTCTAGTATAAAAAATATAACATTTCTATATATAATAATGTAAAATTTTTTATTTAAATATTATATAATAATACTTACCATATATGCATATAACTTCCAAGTTGAGCTTATTAGGGGTTGTTTAGCTTGGTCCCTATCCGCTAAAGCTATCATTGGACTCCAAAAGTTTGATACCCAATTAGACTTTGGATCTAATTATCCCTGATAATGTGTGGGCATGGCACATATCTCAGGTAAACCTAACTCAAAAGAAAATAGTTACTTGATACTGCAAATTTATAGGCCTAATCGGGTTAGGTTAAGTTATAAACGATTTGTTAATTTATATTATTAATTATTAAAATATTGTTAGCCGTTAATATTTTATAATTATTAAATTACTATATCTATTTAAAATACTGTAATTTATGGAAATTATCATATTTTCAAAAATATTGCTAATTTCTTGGCTAAAACTAAATAAATGTAATTTTCTACTATTTATAGCTTAAATTATAATTATTGTTAATTATAGTTTAAAAATAATTGTTTTTAATTATATTACCATTGATAATGAAAATAAATTATTTTTTAATTATTATTCAGTATTTTTGCAATAAAATACAAGTAATTTATTTTTTAATTATTTTTAGTATTTTAAATAAGTTTTAGGTTTTTCAGAATTTTAGGATTTTTAATTAATTTTTGGTGTTTTTTTCATTATTATTCAACATTTTTTGCATATGAGTATTTTTCAATAATTTCCAGTATTTTCATAATTTATTTTTACATACTGTTCACTACAAAATTAATTTGCATTTGCTTTCAGTAAACATAATTAAATAACTAAATAAATACAATAGTTATTAAAAAATAAAACTAATTTTCAATATTTTTCAATAATTTTTGGCTTAAGTAAAATTTTAATTATTTTTTTGTATTTTTTAATAATAAAATACTATTAATTGTATTTTAGTATTTTAATTATTTTAAGTAAATACCCTTATTAATATAAAATATTGTTAATTTTCAGTATCTTTTAATTATTTTTAGTATTTTCATTGTGTTTAAGTTTTTTAGAATATTTCCAATTTTAATTAATTGTTGGTATTTTAAAACTATCAATTAATATTTTTATTAGCGTTTATTAAGGTCTCAACTCATAAGTTATCTAATAATATTATTATAACTATCAATTAATATTTTTATATTTAAATTTCTTATTTTTATTAGCGTTTATTAAGTTGGATTTTTAAGTGGAATTGAAACACATTTTTAATATTTGCTAAGTTTTGTTCATATTTATTTTTAGTGAAAGTTTAGTGGATTTTTAAATTAATAATTTTTTGACCGTTTAACCACAACCTATTTATATAATTTGATTTATATCATGGTTTTCAAAACTGGACTAGACCGAAAAAATCGGGAACCGGTCAAGCGATCGGTTCCATTTTACCCCAGAACCGTTACTTCACCAAAAATCGTTGATTTGGTCAGCAAACCACTGACCTAGGCGGTCAAACCATTTGAACTATCCAACGATTTTGGCCATTTTTTATTTTTTATTTTTTGTCAGAATGGGCCATCCATTCAGTTTGAACGATTGGACCTTTCGACCCAAGAAACGGACCTCTAACTGGTTTGTTGTACAATTCGATTTTAAAACCCTTGATTCATATTATTATTACTCTCTCTCTCTCTCTAATGTAATAATAACATGGATTAAAATAAGAGGCCTTAGAAAAACCAAAGATGTCTCTAATAGTGTATAGTTTTATTAATCTATATTATTGTTTTATATTTTAAAACAAAAGATATTAAAAAAAAAACAAAAAATGGAGAAACGGTCTATACGCGCAATCAATTACTTCCAATTGCCCAACCCCAATTAATCGGAAATCTAGGCAAGTTATATTGTTGTTCCACTCATTGGTTGGCTTGTAAAGGACCGAAGAAAATTGAGGAGTGAGAAAAGGGACGTTAAAAAGGAAAGTAGAAACTCCTACTTTGTCTAAGCAAAAATACTAACAGTAACAGGTGAATATCTAGAAACTCATCTCTATGGTTCTAATGGAACTACCAACACCGACAACAATCTATTCATCTCCAATTGGGTAGGCAGTAGGCTATCCTCAAGTCCTCATTACGATCTATTCATCCATCGTGGACAGGTTGTGTCAGGTTGCATTTGCAGGGAAATTTTCATCTTCGTCTCTCCAACTCCAACTCAGGTAAGTCGTTGTGGGGGTCTATTTATCTTCACATGCCTTGGCTGTTCTGTCGGTAGTTGTTCTGGTGACCAAAGACAAAGCTCCCAATCCTCTTAAAGGCCTTGATGGTGTTGTGCTTCTAAAATCTACAATTGCAGCAGATATATACTGTATGTTACATTCAAATTCCACTTAGAAAAATAGAGAATAAAGATTTGAACTACTACTAACTAAAGAAAAGAGATAATGCATAGCAAAAAATTGGGTCTGGCTGCAACTGAAGAGACTTGGTTTCTCAAACAAAATCAATGAACTGTTCACCTAAAACTGATATTAGAAGAGATAGATGAACTGTTTGAGATGGTTTCTCAAACATTAAAATAAAATGATATTTCACGGATAGGTAGAGGGAGAATGGGGCGGAGCCCTGTTTTGCCATCCAAAATGTGATTTTCGAACAGAGATTTTACCTGAAACGAAGGTTTGTGTTATGGTACATGAACTGAGTTGTTACTACCACTTGAATAACCTGTTCATGTAAAGCATTAAAAGATCGTCATTCAAGGATAGGTTGAAAGGGACAATGGGGCGGAGCCCCTGTTTTGGTATCCAAAAGAAAGACTTCAAACCTGAACACAGTCTGTGTGTATGTTTCTTGTACCTCCATATGATGGTGTTACTCCAAGATGTATAGTTCCTCATATACGTAACAGAGGAAAAGTTTTGTACCTTACCTGTCTTGAAGAATGACTGGAGCTTTGATAGTGAAATCAAAGCTTTGAGCTAGAGCCTCTATCTTGGAGAATGGCTAACAAAACCTAATCTATTTGCAAAACCCAAACGAAATCAGGAAATGAAAAAAAAAATAAAGAATTGAAATTGGAAGAAGATTGGCACGTCCAAACGTCTGGCATTCCAACTTGTTAAACGAATTAATAAGGAGGGCAGAAGATGTCACGTAAGTTCAAATGTCTCTCGCCTTTCATTGGGCTTAATCACAATTACGTGGAATAAAAAAAGAAGAAAATTCAAAAAAACAAAAAATTAGGAAGGGTTTCCTGCAAGAGAGCTATGCTGACATATTACATTCCAACGTATTACAAGTTTGAAGTTTCCTCAATATATAGCAGTGACTAGTGAAACTTTAAGCCGTGTTTGGCTTGAAAGAAATGTAGCTTACCTTTTCTTTCAAACCGTTAGAGTTTTACACTACATTCACGTCTAACGAGCAATTGAATTGCAATAAGGAACATGGGAATCAGAATCCGAATCAAAATAGTTTATTCTCATAATCTATTTGGTTCAGACAAGAATAAGAACGAGAATTAAAATAAGCAGAAAGGAGATTTTATTCCTAAACGAGGGACATGGAATGGCCATTCCCTCAAATGGGGAATGCCATTCCAACAGAAATGAAAATAGAATTCTTATTCCACCCAATCAAACAGATAGCCGATTCTGATTCCGATTCTAGACCACTATTCTAACGAACCAAATGGAGCCAAGTTAATTTTACTTTTGTCTTCAGAGTCCAAAGTAAGAGTTGACAGGAAACCAAAGAATGATGGGATTTTAGCCCTGTTTTCTATTACTTTGGCTGGAAATTGGAAAGTGGAATATAACTGAGAGGCTGCTCTTGATTTCTGAGGAAATCTTTGAAAAGGGGAAAGCCGAGCAACTTTTTTCTTTTTTTATTTCTTAATAAATTTCTCATAAACCAGATGCAGCTTATGGAAATTAGCCCTGAATTTTCACTTTCGCCCACAATTCAAATATAGCTTGATGCTTGGGATAAACTCCCCCCACCACACCAAAAAGAAAATAATAATGAGTAAAACGCATGCCCTCCAATTGTCAATTTTAAAGTACTATCAAGGCTTAAAATTTTCATACGGGGCGTATCGTATGGAATCTTTGAAAAATAGATATAGAATATACCTAGAAATTAAATGTTTCATCTTTTTTTCATGTGTATCGCATCCGTATTGGGGTATATCGATAGCGTATCAACGAAAAAGATACAGTCAAAAACTAAAAATAAATTACTGGGGGAAAGAAAGCTTCTTTTCCCCAAAATAAGCCTTCTTTCACCCCCCAAATGACTTTAAAACTACAAACTTCATTTGTAGAGTGCTAGATTTGCAAAAGTTTGCGAAAAACAAGTGTGAATCATTATTTTTTTAAGATTTTTCAAAATTTGAAAAAATATGGAAAAAATAGGTAATTTTTTCAAATTTTTATAATATCTTGTGATTTCTTTTTTTCTTGGATATATAAATTTATGTTGATCTACATTTCTTACATTCAAAATCACAATTTTTTTTGTGTTATCAATAGATTTATGGAAATGTAATTTTTCTTTGCCTATAAAGACTAAATATGTTTAAGATCTACAGATTTGTCTATAATATCCATAGAGAATTAGAATTAAAAATAAATAATAATTAATTATATTTTATCATTTGACCACAACAACTGAATATGTTATAATTATATGGATGATCTATCATATCCACAGACCAATTGAAATTTCTTCTTTAATAATTATTTTTTATTTTTTATTTTTAGAATTAAAAATAATAATAAATTAATTATATTTTATTATTTGATCACAATGATTGAATATATTATAATTCTATGAATGATCTATCATATCCACAAAGCAATTGAAAATTATTCATTAATAACTATATTTTAAATATATTATATAATGTTTATTTATTTTTATAATTTTTGGAAATGAATAATAAATAATAATTATTTAAATAATAAATAATTATTAATTATATTTTCACATAGAAGTTGTGCCAATGCATGTTTTATGGTTGGAAAGGAGAGTTGGGTTTTTCCCATCCCATAAAACATTAAAACTTAAGAATTATAATTTGTAAATTATAGTTAAGCATAGGATTTTTAATGAAATTACAGTAATTTAATGTATATACACCTCATTGAGGTCTTATATTTAGTGTTTTTGATGTTTTTTTTTTATGATTTATTAAAGTATTTATAATGTTTCCAAGCGCATCTTTCCGTATCTTAGTTTTTCTCCGATACACATGTGTATCCAAGTCGTATCCCAATACGTCTCTTAAAATTGCTTTTCCGATAAACTTGGTGTTTCCGATACTTTGAACCTTGAGTACTACACCGTGAATACTTTTTTTATATATTTGAAAATGATTAAAGCACCTACAAAATCAACAAGTTTGAGACATAATAAGTTACAAGTTCTTCCGACAATATTGTATTAGATAAACAATATTATGGATAACATTATGTTAAAATTGCATAAGAATTTGTATCATCCTATATTTTATATTCTTATATAAAAGATATCTTTATATTTATTAGAAGATGATGATGATGATGATATATTTGTATTTAGGGAAAATTCTCGATTAGTACCATGTACTTTGGTCCCCGAACTTTAAAACACGATAATTCAACACCTGGCCTTTCAAAACATCCCAATCTAGTATCTATTGCTAACCAACCGTCAATTATGTGTATCACGTGATGACATGTACGAATTAAAATTTTTAAAAATGTCAAATTATCCTTCGGAACATTGTTCATCATCTTCTTCCTCAAGAATTAAGATTGAACCAAAGCAATGGTGAACAACGCCAAACCCATTGGGAATCCATTAAATAAGACCGAGAATTCTGCAATCGCTTCTTTTCCTATGAAATAGAAGAAAAATGAAAAAGAAAAAAAAATCCAAGAGCCCATTGGACTTATATCTAAATTTCTTGTGATGAGAATAGGATGGGTAGAATCATGGTCCTTTTGGCATGGAAGCAAGGATTGGTTGGAGGTAGAAGATGTGAAATCCTCAGTCACATTTAATTATAGAGAAGAAGCTCACCAACTACATCACTAGATCTTCACTCCTCATAATAGGTCATTGTAATCTTATTCATCGTCATCTATAGTCATAAATTGAAGAGGATAGAGGAGTCCTAGAGCATGCGTTCTTCTCCTCAGAGTTGCTATCCAATGACAAAATGCTTCTTGCATACATTTTGGCTGATAAATTATATGAACCAAATAACGCAAGATGTGGGGAAGAGACTACCGGTGAAACCAGTAAAGTTCAAAGTACTTTAGAGATCAAACATTTGTGCAAATGATCAAGCAACAATGTGCAAGTGTCGATTTATAAGAAAGAACACTTAATTTGAATCACTAGCTACATGCTAAAAGCTCGTCGATTCTTCCACTATGTTGCTTTCGAACAACAATCTTAGTAGTATTGAAAAAGATGTTTAAATTTTTATTTCATATGATTTTTGATGTATACAATTGTTTATATATACAATTAGTAGCCCGACAGCTCAGTCTGACCTGACCCGTTATTTTTCAAGCTTGGACAAATTTTTAGGCCCGTGGGCTCGAGCTCGAGCTTTCTCAAATAAGCCTGGCTTGATGGCTGGGGCGAGCTCGAGCTTGGGCTTGCACATTTTCTATTGATAAAGAGGCCCGTGTTAATTATAAAACTATAATTTTTTACAAATTAAATTTTAATTTAATTCTAGTATGGTATAAAAAAATATATAACATATACATATTAATATAAAATTTGTTATTTAAATATTATATAATAATATTTAACATATATGCTTATAACTCCCAAGTTGAGCTTATTAGGGATTGTTTAGCTTGGGCCCGGTCCGCTAAAGCCATAATTGGACTCCAAAAATGTAATACCTAATTAGACTTTGAATATGATTATCCCTGATAATGTGTGGGTGTGATGCATACCTCAGGTAGACCTAACTCAAAAGAGAATAGTTTCTTGGGCCTACAAGTTTATAGATCTAGTCGGGTTAGGTTAAGTTATAAACGGTTTATTACTTTTTATTATTAATTATTAAAATATTATAATTATTAAATTACTGAATTTAATTAAAATATAGTAATTTTTGGAAATTATCATATTTTCAGAAACATTGCTAATTTCTTGGCTAAAACTAATTAAATGTAATTTTTTGGTAATTAAATTTAGTTTTCTACTATTTATAGCTTAAATTATAATTACTATTAATTATAGTTTAAAAATAATTATTGTTAATTATATTATTATTGATAATTAAAGTATATCATTTTTTCATTATTATTTAGTAATTTATGCATATAAGTATTTTTTCAATAATTTTCAGTATTTTCAGCATTTATTTTTGCATATTATTCACTCCAAATTTAATTTGTATTTGCTTTTAGTAAAAATAAATTAATATCATAGTTAATAAAAATACAGCTAATTTTCAAAAATTTTCAATAATTTGTGGCTTGGCTATTTGATATTTTTTAATAATAAAATACTATTAATTGTACTTTTTAATTATTTTCAATAAATACCCTTATTAATATAAAATATTGTTAATTTTCAGTATTTTTAATGAGTTCATAATGCGTGATAAATGTCTTAACTCATAGAAATTATTAATTAAGTAAAAATGCATTCATACAAAGTTATCTAATAATTATATTAAAACTATCAATTAATATTTTTATATTTAAATTTATTATTTTTAATTAATTTTTGGTATTTTTTCATTATTATTTAGTAATTTTTGTAATAAAATGGGTTCTACATTTTAAATTTTCATTAATTTTTATCATTTTTAATGAGTTAATTATGAACAATAAAGGTCACAATTCATAAGTTATCTAATAATATTATTAAAACTATCAATTAGTATTTTTATATTTAAATTTCTCATTTTTTTAGTATTTATTAAGTTTGATTTTTAAGTAGAAGTGAAACACATTTTTAGGATTTACTAAGTTTTGTTAATATTTATTTTTAGTGAAAGTTTAATGGATTTTAAATTAATAATTTTTTGATTGTTTAATCTCAACCTATTTATATTATTTGATTTAAATTATTATTCTCTCTTACGTGTAATAATAATATATTTTAAAATAAGAGACCTTGATAACCAAAGGTTCATCTCTAATAATGACAACTTTATTATTTTAATCAAAATGAGTAATGACTACTGTATAATATTTTTGAAACAAAAGAAAATAAAAATAGATATTATATGTAGTACACGTTATTTGAGAACCTTGTACCAAGTCGGATCAACTATTGTGAAAACCATTATGAAGTTGGCGGGCAGTCGTCGGCTTCATACATATAATAAAACATTAATTTAATTAAGTATCAATTGAAATTAATTACTTCAGTTGGCATGAACACTAGGTCTTGTCCGCACTCTTGATATTTTATATTTTAAAGGATTCGCCAATCTACCTTTCGATGGGTCCCAATCCCAAAGAGATATTAGGTATATGATAATTTTGGATAATCTAATGTATTTTAAGCCGTTTTATTTTATTTGATTTGGTCATTATTTTCTGCAGCTCTGATCTCTTTGGTAAATAGGAAGGAAATTTTCTGCGCTGGTGCAAGTGATTAAATTGAGTTTCCTGTATTAATCTGTTGTGACTGGTGATAACTCATAATTGGATCCCATCCACATCTAGTCAACTGGTGGGCCTTGGGACAACAGCCCATGCTCCATCCACATCTCTAGGCTCTAGCTAGTGCAGAAGATTAACGGTATAAATTGGTATCGCCGTATAGAGCTGAGACTCAAGACTACTGCAAGTGACCGAAGGAATTAATGCAGAGCTAGCTACCAAATCATTCATGCAGGACGCAGCTCTCTTGAATTCTTCACTCTGCGGACGGAATACAAAGAGTTGCGCCCCGTTCATCAGAAAGCTCAGCCTCGTGCGGAAGAACCAGAACCTCTGTGCGTACTCGGTGTGCTTAATTGCAACGATCATGTTGCATGTAAAGCGTGAACGACCTCTATTTCTGCTTCTGCTCCTGTCTTTTGCTGCCTCTGAAGGTTCTAGCTTTACCTACAATGGCTTCCAAGGCGTTAACTTGAGCCTGAGCGGCAGCGCGCAGATCACATCGGGTGGCCTCTTGAGGCTGACCAGCAGTACCAAACAAAACCTAGGCCATGCCTTCTACCCATTTCCACTCCACTTCAAGAACCCCGGATCGGAGCATGGTAATGTTTCCTTTTCTACCGCTTTTGTATTTGCAATTGTTCCCCCGTACCCAGATATAAGTGGTCATGGAATGGCTTTCGTGATCGCACCTTCAAGAGCTCTGTCGGTAGCTCAGTCAGGAGGCCAGTTTCTTGGCCTCTTCAACAACTCCAACAATGGTAATTCGAGCAACCACGTTGTAGCTATTGAGCTCGATACCGTCAAGAGCAATGACTTCTCTGATATCAACGACAACCATGTCGGTATTGATATTAACAGCTTGAATTCTTCTTTATCCGCGCCGGCCTATTTTCATACAGATCATAATGGAGGTCGTCAGAATCTAAGCCTTATAAGCGGAAATCCTATGCAACTCTGGATCGAATATAATGACCAGAAAAAGCAGATTGATGTGACATTAGCTCCGTTTAATGTAGATAAACCCGATATCCCGCTTCTATCCCTGAAGTACGACCTTTCTCCGATCATGAAAGACCAAGACCCCATGTACGTGGGCTTTTCCGCGTCAACAGGCTCTTCTTTTGCATCTCATTACGTGTTGGGATGGAGCTTTAATCTGAATGGACCCGCGAAAAACCTCACTCTCTCTCGACTTCCCAAGCTTCCTCGACCGAAAGAGAGATCGAAGTTTCTGACCATTGGGTTGCCGATTGTCATCGTAGTTTTTGTGTCGACCGTGGCCTTGGGAGTCCATTTTTTCGTGACAAGGAGGAGAAAGTTTGCAGAATTAGTTGAAGATTGGGAAATCGACTACGGGCCTCACAGATTTAAATATAAAGATCTGTACCTCGCCACCAAGGGGTTCGGGGACAAGGAACTTCTAGGTTGTGGCGGATTTGGCAGCGTCTATAAAGGTATACTAAGCACCTCCACAGTGGAAGTTGCAGTAAAGAGAATCTCCCACGACTCAAGACAGGGGATGAGAGAATTTGTGGCAGAGGTGGTTAGCATCGGTCGCATGCGGCACCGGAACTTGGTTCAGTTATTGGGCTATTGTCGACGTAAAGGAGAGCTCCTTCTGGTTTACGATTATATGCCCAATAGAAGTCTGGACAAGTTCCTCTTCAACCAACCAAGGTGCTTACTAAGCTGGAGTCAAAGATTTCGAATCATCAAGGGTGTAGCGTCTGGTCTGTTATACTTGCACGAAGAATGGGAGCAGGTGGTTGTTCACAGAGACGTCAAGTCCAGTAATGTATTATTAGATGGCGAGATGAATGGAAGGTTGGGAGATTTTGGATTGGCAAAGCTATACGATCATGGAAGCGATCCTCAAACTACCCACGTGGTGGGAACCGTGGGTTATATGGCACCGGAGCTGACTAGAACCAGCAAGGCTACACCGAGTACAGATGTGTTTGCCTTCGGAGCCTTCATGCTTGAAGTGGCTTGCGGGAGAAGGCCAATTGAGCCACGAGCGCAGGCTGCAGAGGATTTATTATTGATGGATTGGGTGTTCTCGTGTTGGAGTAAAGGGACGATTCTTGATTCGGTGGATCCAAATTTGGGGTCTGAATATGTTGTTGAAGAGATGGAATTGGTATTGAAATTGGGCCTTATGTGCTCTCACTATAGTCCAGCAGATAGGCCGAGCATGCGACAGGTGGTGCAGTTTTTGGGTGGAGATGCCCCTCTTCCGGACCTGTCGTCGTCGTTTGGTCGTCTAACATTTCAGCACGTCGGGGAAGCGTATGGCGACTTTGTCATGTCGTATCCTTCTTCTCTGGATAAGACGTTCGCTCAAACACAAACATGAGCAGCAGACTCCGTCGTCTCCGCAGGTCGTTGATTTTATGTACAATATTATAGCTAAAATCAGCTTTTCTTAATGGTGTTAGCGCTATGATGTAATTAATTTGTTAGGAATTTTACTAGTTCAGTATGTTTGAGTGTGGTTACAGACTTACAGTAGTGATCGTTGTAAACCAGAAAATAACCGAGACCAGTAATGGCCGAAATGCCGAATGGAAACTTTTGTTGTTAAGTGTTCTCAACGGTTTCGTGGCTATGTGGCTTGTCTCATGATCGAGCAGAGTAACAGCCTATCTCGGTTATGCTTCTCACTTCACCTGACATAAGCAAGTCAAAATTATTGTGTTACTATTATATTATTTTCATTATTTTCTTTCTTTCTGTTTCTCTACTATCAATCATTTATCCTGGGGTTGTCAGAGACCGGAGGCTAGGAGATTTAACGGCCGGCAAAGCTACCAGAGGGGTTGTCAGAGACCGGAGGCTATCATAGATCAACCAAACAAGTTCACTAATTGTCTTGCAAGGGTTCCTAGCATGATGCTTGCATGCATAGAAGAAAAAGATTTAACCTTCAAAGTATAAAGAATTGGGTTGGGATTTTGACATTTAACGTCCGTTAGCAGTACTGCTAACGTTAAACTTGTATTACTTAAAAACTAATGACGTGCCACAATTTTATTGAATGTGGTCGACAGAAGGGTCCACCGAATAGAGATAACAGGATTGTGGACTCTCCCGTGGTTTTTCAATGAAAGAAAATGACAAAATTTTATTAATTTAACTTCATCAGCTTTAGTGAAGTATTCTGATTGAATTAAACCACACATGCTACCAGCGTTCAAAATTTAACAGGATGGATTCATTTATTTAATAAAGTGATTACACCTTTACATTTTGTTTATGGTGAAATTCAACGACAGAGTCCGTGGTTTGAAGTTTTCAGTTCACTCAATTAAATTTTATAGGTGGATAAAAATGATTTATTAATCCGATTTGGATGGGCGAACGACTGTAGCCATGGCTTTCGATCGATCAGTCCACCAAACATAAGAAGAGAGAGAGAGATAGAAAAAGATTTTCGAACAAAGGAAAAGGATATATATGGCAAGTGGGAAGTGAAAATTGGTGTTGCATCACATGTATATGGGCTGTTTTCATCAATGGCAATGGGTATTTAGAAAAACGATACAACAGCTTCCTTCTTTGAAACTTGCATCAATGGGAACGAGAATACAAATGGGAGAGAGGTGGCTACTCTAAGGAGATGATGTGATTGACATTCATATACGATAGAAAATTTAATGTAAGAAGGTATCCACCCTATAAAATTTAGCATAATTTGTTTAATTGGAACGATGACGGTGGGGGAACGAATCAAAATTATTTAAGCGGTTAGTGAAAGATAAAAATGTGGGTTTAAAAATGTATTTTTTTTATTTGAAATCTGAAAAGTAGGATAAGTGTTTTTTTACATTTCATACGCCTCCGAATTCATAGGTTTGTTTGTGTTGGATCAACCTTTTATCATCTGGAATTTACTATTTTACCCCTATAACATACTATTTGGAAATATTGAGTTAAATTTGCATTACCTCATAAAAATATTTTTCAACCTCAAAATAATATTGAAACAATACAAATAAAAATAATAAATTAATAATTAATAATTTACACAAATAAAAATTAATGAAATAATTACAAATTACTATCTAATAAAAATAATTAATAATTATTAAATAACACAAGTAAAATTAATAAAAGTAATTAATGTTTAATAAAAAAATTAAAATAATTAATAATTAGTAAACTAATTTATAATTAATAATAATAATAATAATAATATTAATTATTATTATTATCTTAATATTATTACTCACCCAACTGTTGCTGCTGCAAGTTGCAACGACAGTGGTGATGGCAGAAAGATAGGGGATCAAGAGAGAAAACCTCCGCTGCAAACCCCCATCTCTGGCCTCCCTATCTTTCTCTCTTCCTTCTTTCCTCTTTATTCTTTTTTTTTTTTTTTTCTCTCTTCTTCATCTTCTTAGACTCACCAGAATACACTATTCGACATTGTGCATTCACCCCTTCCTAGCAACAACGGCGGTGAACTAGCAGTAGGTCTCCGTCCCTTCTCTCTCTCTCTCTCCTCTTCTTCTTCCTCCCAACATTTTCCTCCTTCTCTTCTCATGTTTTTCATCATTGACACTGCAAGTGTTGTAGTGGCAGATTCGAACTCGACAGTGGCTACCCATCTTCTCCAGGCCATTTCTCCCTTCCTTTCTCGCCAACATCTCTCTCTAACTCTTTCTTCCTTATCTTCTCCTCCTCCTTCTTCCTTAACAGTCTGCCCGTCCCTCTCTTCCACTCTCTCCCTCTTCTGTTTGCCCATAAGATCTCTCTCTCCCTTCCACCTCTCTCTTCTCCTTGTTTTCGTTTGCCCATCAAATTCCGCTGCAGTTGCAATGCCCCAAAGTAGGTCGCAAACCCCCTGTTCTATGTCTTCTTTGCCAGCTAGGTAGACTCGAACAACAATGACCATCTGTCGGTATTCGTTTCTCAGTTTTAAATCGGAATCCCATCGGAAGGCCGACATCAAACATGGGGCATCCTCTTCTCAATTCAGGTGTCGAGACTCGCACAAGAATCTTCTCACCGGTGGTGGGAAGCGGGAAGACAGGGAGAGAGTAGCTGCTGCAAGTTGTAGCGGTAGTGGCGAGAAGATTGGGGAAGAGAGCGAGAGCGAGAGAGAGAGAGAGCAAGAGAGAGAGAGAGAGAGAGGCATTCTTCCTCCCTGAGAAAACACGAAAATGATTAGTTTTTTGGATTTGGGGTAATCAAGGGTAGCACGCGTCATTTCCAAAAAATTAGAAGGGTAGATTCGACATTTTGGTTCCTATTATTTTCATTTTTTAGTACTATATTTTCATTTTGGGTTCCTATTATTTTCATTTTTTAGTACTATATGTCTATATCCAATATTTTGGAGAAGAAATTGGTTAAGATTTTAAAATTTAGTGGTGTTATATTTAGATGCAAAATGCCCGCAACAAGATTAGAAGAATTGGTGGTGAAAAAACAAAAACACTTGAAACATCAAATGAATGTTTCTTGCAATGGGCATGACAGGTAAAAATGTTTTAGGTGATGTAGCTCTGACTTGGATGAGTTTGAGAGATTGATATGGTGATGCAAAATTTATCGGAAAAATAAAATTTTGATAAACTATATTTTAGGGAAAAAAATACGAAAAATTACAAATACGTACCCTATACTTTCTGAATAGCTTGAATGTTCAAATGTGACACTTGAATACCCTGAACTCCTGGAAATAGACACTTTGGTCCAGTGTCATTGACCAAACGTTATAATGTGTGACAAAACTACTGAAGCGCCGATATATATTTTGAGTTAATGTAAAACAAGAATTTTAAATGACCAAAACAACCCTATTTAAATGACCCATTTCTCTTACCTGAGAATGACCGTAGAACAATCAAACTTGATGATAAAACCTAAGAATCAATATCTCAAAACTACAATTTCATAGAGGAGAAAGGACAACACGGTTTCAAAATAAGAAAAAAACAAACCTGAGAATGAAACCCCCCTTCTCTTTCTTTCTTGATTAATCCATATTTTCTATAGTTCAGGCTTGAGAAAGAAATCTAAGAAGAAACTTAAGGAATTCAAAATAAACCAGTGTTTTTATGGAATTCAGTGTACTCAAGTGTTGCATTTGAAGGTTCATGGTAGTAATTTGTCATTACCCCGAAAGTACGGGGTACTCAAGCGTTGTATTTTGAAATGGTCTAAACAAACAGAAAAAGGGTAGTTTTGAAAATTTGAAATGATTAAAGCTGCTTATGATTTATTGAAAACTTATTGGAATTGACACACTTAAGAGTGATACACTAGTTGAAATTCTTGGGCTTATTTTTAGATTTCTCCTTAAATGACTAGATGAGAAATTGGAAGAACATAGCTAATTCTGCTAAGGTCTAAAGGGTTTCTGATTCCTCTTGAACCCCTCCTCCCATTGGGTTCATAAAACTGAACTTCGATGGTAACAGCTTTAGGAACCCATGGTTGTCTTGTATTGGAGGAGTTTTCAGGAATGATGAGGGACTTATTCTAGCCATGTTCTTAGGTCCTATTGGGGAAGGAGACTCTCTTAGGCTGATATTGCAGCCCTGGAAGGTGCCCAAAGAGCAAGGGAGTTGAACATCAAAAGACTGGTTATTGAAGGTGACTTGAAGGTGGTAGTGAGGTGGCTTAGGGAAGACAACTCTGGTATATAGAATTACAACAATGAAAAGAACAACTTGCTGCATTTGGAATTAGTGTAAAATGTTATCAGTGTAAAAATACATCATGAAAGTGATCGTTGCTTTTTGAAAAAATTGGTGTGGTATTCACATCGATTATCGATTTAAAACTTTATGCTTGGTGAGGTTTTATATTGTTTCACGATGTAAAATTCCACTTCATCCAAATACACACAAAACTGAACCGAGTGGAGTTTTATGTCAATCATAATTACACGCTCCTTCCAAATGCCTACAAAATTGAACCAATGTTACATCAGTTCTTGATTTATATTGCTTCCAAATGCAGCCTTAAGTGGCTGATTATGGATATTGAGGTTAAATATAGTTGAATAAGGAGAACTGCTAATTCACTTGCCAATGGGCTAGACAAGCAAGGGGTGAACAAATGTTCCTTTTTTGGGGGCTCATTTCTAATTTTACTTCTTTTTTATCTTGTTGGGGGAGTTAAGACAGTTTGCATCCCTCTTTTGTAATTAAGGTTTCATTATTGGACTCATTACTAATGACTGGATTGGATCATTGGAATGTCTATTTATGGGAATTTAGGGTACTCAAGTATCGTAGTTGAAAGTTTAGGATACGTATCTCTCACTACCCCAAAATATAGGGTGCATATCTATAATTTACCCCAAAAAAGTAATATTACTAGTTTTTTTTTTTTTTTGACGACTATTATCAATTCTGGCAACCATACTGTCTCAAACAGGTACACCAAAACCAGCAATATTACCCATTGAAATATGCTAAAAAAATCATCCATATTCAGCCGTTTATTTTCAAGCAAAGAAGAAGATGATTTGGGTTTTCATACCAAACATGGTCCTGCTTGAGGGTCAATCCATAGAGTAAATTTAGAGCTCAAAGCCACAAATCAATACATCAAAATCTTGTTGATGTATGCTTTTTCTTGGGCAAATCTTTTAAAGTACCCTTTAAGTTTTAAGACCTATTCACCCCTTTTGTTTAGAAATTGTCTTAAAGTGTCCGTAAGTTTTTTGGCAATTGACTAAATCTTCCTTAGTGTCCATTAATCTCACATATAACATCACATGATATAGAGAATTTTTTAAAATCCAATATTACCCTTTTGTGACTGATTTTACCCTCCATTATTTTTCGTATTTTCAAAGTCCCAACTATGTATTTTATTGCAGACAAACAAAATGTCTCATCCCAAAAATCATATTGATGCAAACAAACACACATACAATGAATTCTATTTTTGAAATGATATTCTCAGAAAGAAAATCCGGCAATACCCTATGCACTAGATATGAGAGAATTGGGTTTCTGCGCTTCCGTTGGTTTTGTTTTTATTTGGTCCTGCTCATGACTAGTTATTAATTTGTAGGAATAGGGGCCTGGAACCGGAATGGCTATTCCGATTCCAGCTGTTTGGTTGGGTGGAATGAAATCCCATTCCCATTCCTGATAGAATCACATTCCCCCATTTGAGGGAATGGTCTGCCCCTTGTAAATGAAATTTCTACTAATTCTAATTCACATTCCCATTCTTGTCTGAATCAAACATACTATAAGAATAAATCATTCCAATTTCGATTCCAATTCCAAATTTTACTGCCAACCAAACAAATCCTAAGCTTTGACATTGTTTCTTCCATGAAATCTCTCCTTTCTTATTAGTTAGGTCAAATAGTTTCTGGGTCTGTCGTCTCTACTCTAGGTAGGTCAGCCCGATTCTTGATACATTAAAGTTACATTTGGTTTGGTTTGAAGGAAAAAAGTAGGGAAAGGAAAGGAAAAGGACGGAAATCTTTACAAATTTTGTAGATGTTTCCCTACCATTCCCTTCCTTTCCTATCTTTTCCTTCAAACCAAACATAACCTAAAGGTTGAAGCTTTTTCTCTAGGGGGAGGGGATTTTTTAAGCCTACTTTCCGGTCCAGAACTGTCACCTAGTTGCCTACCAAATACTCTTTTGGTGAAGTTCTTACTGCATCTGTTTGTCTCTTTGATTTTGGAATGAAAAGAACCAACTGGTCTCACCTTATTTCCATTTCCTTCTGCCTCTTGTTCCTACTCCATCTAATATTTGCAGTTGATCCATACATTCCAACGGACAAAATCCTTCTGAATTATGGTGCTACCTCAGAAACAATAGATACTGATTGCCAGAAATGGACTAATGATGTTGGGTCCAACTTCACACCTTCATCGACCGACACATTAACCTCTACATCTTCCACTCAAGGATATTCCGCCCCGAATTTACATACACTTTCCCAGTTGCATCTGGTAGGAAATTCTTTGGTCTTTACTTCTGTCCAGCTTCTTATAAATGCCTCAATGCTTCTAATGAGCTTTTCTTCGTCACTTTGGGACCCTATACTCTTCTCAACAACTTCGATGCTTCACAAATTGCCGATCTTCACAAATTGCCGATCTTCTAATTGACTGTGTTCATGATTCTTCCAGCTCTTGCCATTTCTTATTCTCACTTCTACCGGATCTATCTGTAGCTTTCATTCACTGCAACAAAGAATGGAGATGGAGAGGGAAAGCGAGAGTTGAGATTTAGAGATTGGGTTTGCAATCTTAAAAGATATGTTTGTAGCTTTCAGTCACTACAACAAAGTATGAAGATGGAAAGAGAAAGTGAGAGTTGAGACTTAGAAATTGGGTTTGCAAATTTGAATATTTGAAGAATAATGGAGAGCAAACTTAAAATTAATTAATTTGAAAATTTAAAGAAGAATGATGGATAAAATAGTATTTTTTTTCATATTTCTGTTAATGGAACTATGATTGGAATATTTAGTCAATTATCAAAAAATCTAGAGGTACTTTAAACCAATTTCTAAACACTAGGGTGAATATGTAAATTTTCTAAAACTTAGGGGGCATTTTTTTTTTCGGATTTTGAGGGAAAAAAGTTAGTTAATGGAATTTTGGTTCCATTGATCAAGAATCTCATGCCTTATCAATTGAGATGTTCTTATGGGGTGGCACCCATACCAAAATTGAAGAAAAGCAACAATAAATTAGCCTTAATATTTGATAAAAAATCCGCCACTAGATTGGCATATCACACATTACTAATCTATTGGTGTATCACATAAAATCCAAACCAATACTTTAATGTTCATACCAAATAGAATTTAACTTCAGCTCATCTCTCCAACCAAACAATATATTCTCAAAGCGTTGGTTTGTGCTTGAAGTTTAAATGGCATTTCATCTCAACGTTGTGCAAACACCCACAATACCAAATACTACCTATATTATTCGTCAACAATTTAGGAGGGGCAATTAGGCGGGTTTGGGCCTTTGGGTATAGCTTCAATCCACTAATATAGCCCATTAGCCTGCTAATGTCCTAATTAAATGTACAGCAAATGGGTTAACCTGACCCAAATTTTTACCCACAACCCAACACCTCCAACCCATTATTTGCACTATGCTAGAATGCCATTTTTGTGATCTCAAGGGAGAAAGGGGAAGGTTTAGTGAACCCATAGAGGGGAGAAAATTGCTATAATATTGATATGTATGTATGTGGCATCTTATGATTCGGTAAAATTTTAGACTAAATAAGTGGCCCAATAATTTATACTGGTGTGGAATGGGCCTATCAATTCCTTGGTGTAAAAGTACATCGATGGCATTTACACCAAACCGTGTGGAAGTGGCTGTTATATTTTGAAAAGTGTCATGAGAAAAGGGTAAAGCTTTATATCAATTTTATCAATGCAGTATTTATATCGATAATCCATGTAAAACTTACATTAATTCACAATGTAAAACTCTGCTCTATCTAAATCAGAGTGGAATTTTACATTAATTTTCATTTACATTCCATCTAAGTGCCAAAAAAACCAAATTAGCATAAACTTTTACATCGTTCTTGATTTACATCACTTCCAAACACAATCTAAATATGTCAACTACATAAATGGGGATAACTAGCGGGGGCCCCTACGATGCATGGGATGGGGCACCCCTCCTTGTCCCTCAACCCCGTAAGTCAAGACACTCTACTCCATCCCTGCCGGGGCAAGGGACTCATTCCCTGGTCACCTAAAAAATCTAATTTATAATATTTTACAAATAAAACTATGAGAATTTGGGAATATTTTAGAAATTAGATCATAACCATTTGTGGATATTTTATAAATGAAATTATGTGATTCTAAGATTATAAGAATATAAGAAAACTACAAAATATTTTAAAAATTAACATTAAATCTATGAATATTGTTACCAAACGGTGATAGTGGTAGCGGTGGTGGCAGTGGAGGAAGCGGTGGGAGTGGTGGTGAGGGGAGAATAGGAGGCAGGTGGTGTTGGGGATCCTGGTGACGGTGGAAACTGGTTTGGGAATTAGCAAACTGAAGCAGAGCAGAACCGATGCCTCGGAGGGATCGAAGATATATAGTATGTGCTGCAAAGAAGGCTTGTCTGGCCTTCACAAACTAATTCATGTGTCTTCTTCGAGCCCTGCAACGCGAAACCATTTCTTTTTTTTCCACTCTTGAGTAACAGCATCCCATCTTCTTCTTCTTCTTTACTCCCCCGTTTAAAAAAAAAAAAAAAAAGATTTGCTATATGGTTAACTTTTCAGTCAAATTTGTATTGGAGCGAAGATGGGGTGAGTCGTTTTTGTCTCTCTCTGTTTTCAACTACTCCCACTATTTTTTCTTCGCAATGCTCGTGTGGTTCTTGTTCAAAATACATAAAAACATGGGCGATTTGCTCTCTTTGTCTGTGAGGCTCTTCTGGGTGCACTGTTGCCGTTAGGTGTGAAGTCGATCTTAATTCCAGAACAGAGTTTTTTAGTTAGCAACTGTCCCTGTGTTTCTTTGTCTTTTGTTTGTTCTTCTGTATGAGTTTGGCTGCATTTGTTTGTGGTATAAATACAAAAATACACCGATGGAGTTTAATAATGGTCAGATTTTTTTAGTGTAAAAAGCAAACCGACTTTATACTTATTTTACACTCTTGTGTTTGGATGATGGATGTAAAAGGTAGCATCGTTAAAGCCTTCGATTGCTCAATCCCTCTCCTCTTTTTCCACTCCAGCATTGAGCATTATCTTCAAAAGTCTAAGTTGCAGCTGGGATTAAATGCTTTCATTTTCACCTTAGAACAATAACCCCTATTTTTCTATGATTAATCAGTGGATGAATCGATGTTAAATATTTGCAAGAAATTAAAAAGGAAAATAAGAGAAAGAACAAGAGCTTCAAGGATTTCTAGACGAAATGTAGTAACATGAAAACCCACAGAAAATCTATTTGGGATTGAAATCTACAGCATATGTGACAAGAAACTCGTAGGATTTAGGCTTATAGATTGAGACTCTTGTTTGCCGCTACTCTTAACCATGTAGTACTAGAAGCTTCTCTCTTGTCCAAGACATGTCCAGCTTTTCACCGCCGATCAAGTGATTCCATGAATCCTGGATGTTACATCGTGGTGGCTACTAATTAATAAGGGTAGGTTCGAGACAAGCCAAGCAAAATATTTGATTATTCGAGCTTGACTCGCTGAAATTGTATTAGGCTCAAGTTTTGCTCGATTTAAAGATCGCAAGTTCAAGTTTGGCTCAGCTTGAGTTCAATTGCAAACCAATTTTTTCTAAAAATAAAAATTATATATATAAATTTTTTTATTTTATATACAAAAAATTAAGAATTATAAAAATTATTTATTATTATATATATGAAAAAATAAAAAATATACATACAAAAATATTTTTATTTTACATACGAAAAATAAGGATTACAAAAATTATTTACTATTATACATAAAAAATAAAAATATTATATATAAAATAGGGCAAATTTCTTAAACTACTTCAATATTGTCTTAAAGTACCTCTATTGTTTCTAACAATTGTTATCTTAAATCAGAACAGAGACACTAGAAAAGTTATTTTTTCCCTTACGTTGACCCGACAGAAGATTGAAGGACGCCCTTTTTCTTGGTACAACGGCGGCAAACCGGCATTGACCCTCTTCACCTTTAACCAGGTCCCTTCCCCGATCTCTCTCTCTCTTCTTCCCTCTCTCTTTCCCCCTCTTCTTCTTCTCTATCTGCGTCTTCCTCTTCTTCTCCTTCATCTTCATCTCCGTTCATCATCTTTCTTGATAGTGAACAGAGAGCTACCACCAACAAAACCCTATTGGTAGACCAGAGTTGTACAGTTCATTCCCCTTTTTCCTATTTTAATTCATTGAAAATAGGTAGTGCATAGTGGAATGCAAAGATTAACATGTCGGTGTTTTTTCAATGAATTAAATGCTACCTATTTTAATGCTAGTTGTCCCTGGTTCATCCACCTTACACCTTATTGACCAAAGCATGGAGTGTCAGATGTTGTGTGCCAGAGTGAAAACAACACTACTCTCTGTTTCTGGTCGGGTTGAAATTGAAGGGGTGATGGCATCAGATACTGCATGTCGGAGTGCGAGACCTCCACCACTCCAGTCCAGGCTCCAACATGCTCAACGCTTGACGCTCCAGCTCAACGCTCGACACTCCAGGCTCCAAGAGAGTTTGATGAATCAGCGTTTCTTTTCCTTTCTTCCTATTTTATTTTAAAATTTTGAAGAAGAATAAAGGGTAAAATAATTTTTTTTTTGCCTTTTTTAATGCGCACTAACAATAAGAAAAGTATTAGTTAATTGTCAAAAACAATAAAGATAGCATTAATCAATTTTCAAACAATAAGGGTACACTTATTATAAGTGTTTTTTTGGTATATTGAACCAAGTAAAATTTATTGGTATTTCAACCATGGGTTGTATAGAGAAACTCTACACCTAACCAAACTAGGAATGATTTTCGTTTCTTATTTCTTGCAAATAATTAACATTGATGACATATTGTATCTAAAAGACCTACCGTACCTGGGGGAAAAGAGACTTAATAAAATTTTAACACATCCAAGAGTATGGGTTCACTTGGATAGTTTCCTACTTGGTCAAATGGAGAAGGCAACTTGTTGTTGCGCGATCTAGCTATTCCTAGCTGGAGGGCGATTTGGCTTCCAATCGAGCAACGAGCTGGATCTATCTGCAAGACAGTGGATTAGAGAACCTGGGTAGCTAACCCAGCGAAGTCACTCCGATGCTTAAGTTAGTAATTCTGCTTTGCGAGCTAAAAGGTTGAGAATTTTGAGAGCTAGTGAGTAGAGTAATCACGCATACCTTTGGCCTTGAGGTTCCGGTCTTTATATACTGGAGTTGTCGTGGATCTCACGAAAGAGCTCCGGGATCTTCAAGGTGTGGAGATATAGTTCGTTTCGCTTCTGAAGAAGTGGTATGTAGATATGGCATATTGTTCCACTTTCGACTCTGGTGGAGCCGGGATGAGTCCTCATAGTGATCTCGGAAAAGTCGGGATATGTTACCTCATCGTGATCTCGAAAGATTCAGGATCTGCTAGAGAGACCTCTGGAGTCGGTTACGTGGCGATTCAGGTTATTAGCCCCGAGCTGATTCTTCGGTTATTTAATTCCGAACTGGATTGGATGCCGAGGTGGCTGAATACCCAAGCTCAAATGTTGCGAACTAGGCTCACCAGTGCTAAGCTATGATCCTTTAATCAGGTCGCGTCCACGTGTCCCCTTCTCGCTAGGTCGGGCCAAATCACCCTTCATCAATTGCCCCCCACTCCCCAAGCCATGGGTCTTAACCCGGTGTGGGGAGTTCATGACGAATCCAGGTGGATTTGGCATAGGGTCTAGGCGGCTCGACGGGTGAGTCATTGGTCGGACCTATTCAGCCGCCTAGCTCCACCAGGAATGACCTAGGTCGCGTCTAGTTTACGCGCAGACGTCAAAACACGTGCTAAACCGATTTCAACCTCGGGGTTCGTGCAATCGGTTTTCCTAGGAGCCGTTGGATCGTGTTGATCTCGACTATTGATCCCCGGATACACTGGCTATAAATAGGGGCCAAGGGGCTCATTTTCTTCGCCATAAGCCTACTAACCCGCAATTTGAGGTCGCGCTCGAGTCCTTCAGTTTGGTGTCTTTCCGAGGTCGCCTTTCTTTCTTCGGTCCTTTTGGTGAGTCCCCCTTTCCTCTCTCTTTTCAATTTCGTGTCTATCATGTCTAGTTTCAGTTTTGACAATCTTTTAGACGGGAACAATGAATCCACTAGAGCCGAGGTGGCCGTAGATCCTTGTCCTACCGAGGAGGTTACTTTGGGTCAGGACACGGTACCTGGTCCCACCGAGGAGGTTGCTTCGGGTCAGGAGCGGGAGGCCTCGGCTAACCTGGCTTCCACCTCACATCGAGGTCGGCAGCTAGACAACTTTAGCCCGTCGATCGTGACGACGGACAGGCTCCTAACCCTAGTAGCCCGGTACAGACTTCCTAATGACCTCGTCTATAGCATTCCCTTAGGTAACTTCCCTTGGGATCATGGTCACAACGAGATCGTAATCTTTGAGGAGCAGCTCGCTGCTGGTCTTTGCCTTCAACTTCACCCTCTCATAGTCGAGGTCATAAAGTTGTTTAACATCACCGTAGATCAGTTTCACCCGAACTCCATCCGCAACGTCATAGGGACCATTTCACTTTTCCACGACTACAACCTTCCTCTTGACCTTGACATTTTTTCTTCTATTCTTTCCATTAAGAAGAATTCGTCTTGTGTTATGCCCGAGCACAGGCGAACTTACTATCTGTCACCTAGTCCTGGCTTCAAACTCTTGTATGAGCTCCAAAACAAGGTCTCAGCCTAGAAGAGGCGCTATTTCGTGGTCTGCAACACTAAGGGGTGGCCTTTCCCAACTCATTGGATGTCATCCATCCAGGACCCCGGCGTTAGATTGGACCTGAAGACAAGGGAGGTGCTCCGATCCTGTGCAGAGCTTGGCCTGAAGTTCGAAGATCTCGTGACTGAGAAGAAGCTTGTGCAGGCCGATCTAAGTCCTAGTAGGTCGGTGTTTGCTATATTTTCTCTCTTCTTTACTTCGGTGTTGTTTTTGATAGCTCATTTTTTGTCGCATTTATCATGGACATCCCCGCCAACGAACTCTTCGAGAGTATGAAGAAAGAGAAAAAGAAGAGAGCCTCAAAAAGGGCTCGCGTTGAGTTCCCACCAGCTGTCGTTCCAGAGCCTGAGCAGCCACCAACTGTCGATCAGCCTCCAGTAATAGATTTGGTCGAGGTAGGAACGATGAGCTACCGCAAAGGATTCAAACTTAGCAGGTGGCTGACCCATCGTGAATTTCTCCAGTTCGACCTTAGTGTTATAACCACTTCAAGGATCATAGAGGAGATGGCCGTCGAAGTTGCCCAAGATCTGGACTCCGAAGCAAAAAGAGATGGCGACCTGCTTGATGAAGATGAGGAGACCGGTGCTGGCGAGAGCCGCATGGAGACGGATCATCCTGCCGAAGCCTCCAGTAGGGATGATGAGCCTCGAAGTGACTAGATACCTCTTTTCTTGGAGCCCCTTCTATAATACACCGAGCTCGATCTATTGTATTTTTTTTTTATCCAAAACTCCATATCAATGAAATACAAATGTTTTTGCAATTTTTGTACTGGAATTCATTTTTTCTTCTAAGTGTAGATATCTCCTAAACTGGCGAACTAAACCAAATAGGAGTGAATTTTTTCTAAGTGTAGGTTACCCCGAATTGTCGAGATAACGAGCTAGACTCCAAGTAGGGATAACTTCGTATCGTTGTACGTCGAGGTGGGCAGACACTATAGGGTATATACCCGACCTGTCTGCACACGGGCTACTCGCTTAGGTGTTGGTTATCCCTTAGTGTCGAGCCATCGGGCCTGACATCAAATGGGATTAACCTGTTGTTATACGCCGAAGTGGGCTAGACGTCGTAGGGTTTGTATCCGATCTGTCTATGCCTCGGGCGTGAGGTCTAATTTGCCTATGTCGAAGAGGCGACTAGGACTTATCTGCCTATGCCAAAGAGGCGACTAAGATTTGTCTACATATGCCGAAGAGGTGACTAGGACTTGTATGCATATGCCAAAGAGACGACTAGGACTTATATGCCTATGTCGAAGAGGGGACTAGGACTTATCGCAGTGCCGAGGTCTTCTGTCAGTTCGACACCATGGCCCTTAGGTTTTTGAGAGTGACTCACAGTCCTCTCTCCAGTTCGATGACCCTTTTTTACCAGTTTGGTGGTCACAAATAGTACTTTCTCAAGTTGTCGATATTCCATGCTCGCTCATCGGCATATTCCATTGGTCGCTCGAGCTCGACATCATCCGCTATCTTTGCTTTCCTCTTGAAAGCAACTACATAGCATTTGCGAGATTCGAGTTGGTCACCTCGCACAACTCCTACTCCATAGTTCGTTGGGAACTTCATCGCCAGATAGTAAGTGGATACTATTGCATGTAGGATGTGCGTAATGGGTTGACCTACTATGGCGTTATAGGGAGAGAGAGTCGCGACCACCATGAATGTGTGCTCAAACCTTGCAATACTTAAACACGTGTCGGGCTCTATGGGTACTATGACTCGTCCGAGAGGTCTGACCTCCTCGCCACTGAAGCCTACCAGAGGAGCGTCTGCCGGTTTTAGATCGCTCTGTTGTAGCTGTAGCTTGTCAAAAGTCTCCTTGAATAATATATCCGCTGAGCTACCTGAGTCCACCAGGATGCACTTCACTTCGAAGTCATTGATTCTCATTTTTACCACTAGGGCATCATCATGAGGGTTCTTCAAGCCGAGGTCGCTTTGGTGGGTTTTCCTCTTCATTTTCTAACTCGTAGACTGAGGTCCTTCCGGCTGCTGATGTGCACCCCACTATGATGGATCTGCCGGTAATCATGTTAATTACCCCGTGGATTGGTTTCTCCTCGGGCAACTGTCGCGGCGGTTGCTCGTTCTGCCTGCTGGTGTCAGGGGAATTCCTTCTCCGGTCCCCCTGTCGATCCGTTTTCCAATCTGCTTGGTTGCTCTCTTCTCGTTGTATGAAATTCTTTAGGTATCCACGACAGATAAGCTCCTCGATCTCGTCACAGAGGTTCTTGCAATTCTCTGTGTTGTGCTCATGGTCTCTATGGAAATGACAGTAGACGTTTCGATTCCTTGTTGCAAGATCTCCCCTTTACCTGGGAGGCCATTTGACGAAGGATTCATCCTTAATGGCCATTAGGATTTCTCCCCGCTTAGCGTTCAATGGCGTGTAGTTCGTTCTTTCGACAGGTGGGGTCTTGGAGCACCGACCTGATTTGTGAGTTTGCGAGGGAGACCGACTTCTGGATTTGTTTCTTCCCCTACTTGGGGACTTGCTCTTCCTTCTTTTTTGTCTGCCATTACTTCTTTCTTCATTGTCTCTTTTCCTCTTTTCTGTTGTTGGGTTCTCGGCCTTCTGATTGATTTCCTCTTCGGTACCGATGAACTGATCAGCTAGCTTAAGGAATTCGGTGATATCTTTTGGTTTGTTGACCACCACATGCCATTTGAACTCTTTATGGATTATTCCTTACTTCGCTGCAGTGAGTCTTACCGCCGGGTCGAGGTCTAGTATCTGTAGGCAGTTGTTGTTGAAGCACTTAATATAGCTTATGATCGATTCTCCTTCCCTCTGAACTACGTTGAGAAGGCTTTCCTGTGACTTCGGGCACTTCTTTCTAGTGGTGAAGTGCGAGGTAATAAGTCCGAGAACTGGGACCAGCTTTTGATGGAGCCTGACGTGAGATTTCGGTACTAGGTGCAGCTAGGTGCATTTGAGACTGGAAAGAGTCCACATGGTCATTGGGGTCGAATGACCCATCATACTTGTCTAAGGGAGGCATCTTGAAGTCTTTAGGCATTGGAGCCACCAGGAGCTCGGGAGACAGAGGGGACGACTGGCAAAGTAGTGGAGGCACGGTCTTCGTAGTGACCGAGCTCACTTCTTCCTTCCCTTTGCTTTGTTCTTCTGGCTTTGCTGGCGAACTGTTCCTGACTGAGGTACGACGTGTTTTGCGACGTCGTTGTTGTTGCTTCTTCACTGGTACGGCGTTGGTGCTGCTGACTTCGATATGCTCTGTCACGAGGTAATTCCTAGTTCCTTGGGGGATTTTGGGGCTGGCTATCACGAGGGATGGAGAGGTCCTGTCTCGAGTTCACACCTCAAACCCCAATCTGGTTACCTGCTAGTGAACCATCATTTTCTTGCTGTGAATGCCAAGGAGGATTGGTCCTATTAGGCTGAGTATCCCCGGACCTGTTTCCAATATTTCCTTGTGAGGCTGGCGGAGTGAGCTGACCATCTCTTCTCCCACGTGGTGAGACCTGGCCGATTTTGACTCTGATGGGCCCCTGGGTGCCGAGGTGGAACCGACAGCTGGTTCTGTGGCAGTGGAGGGAACTGATGTTGATTTTGTTGGTACTGTTGAAACTACTGGACCTGTTGCATCTGGATCTAGATAGCTCGGACGCACTGAACCAGGTCATTGAATTGGGACTGCCCGACTCCAGGGGGAACCACAGAAGGCTTAGAAAAAGTTGTGCCTACCACTGGGGGAAGTGGGGCGCTCACCTGTGTAGTGTTTGGTGGTGTGGTTAGTGTTGGAACTCCAGACGCAGTAAGCGGGATGGTGAATTGTTCGATGCACACCGTAGGGGGTTGGGGTTGCCCCTCGGAGACGTTCATCTCTTTGCTTTTCCCAGTATGACTGGAGGATGCCATTAATGTTGAAATCAAGGTTGGTAGCTATGAAGAATGGGGGTGACCTTTTGATCGCTTCCCACAAACAGTGCCAATTGTTGTTGCGCGATCTGGCTACTCCTAGCTGGAGGGTGATCTGGCTTCCAATCGAGCAGCGAGCTGGATCTATCTGCAAGATAGTGGATCAGAGAACTTGGGTATCTAACCCGACGAGGTCGCTCCGATGCTTAAATCAGTAACTCTGCTTCGCGAGCTAAAAGCTTGAGAATTTTGAGAGCTAGTGAGTAGAGTAATCACGCGTACCTTTGGCCTTAAGGTTTCGGTCTTTATATACTGGCGAAAAAACTCTAGGATCTCCAAGGCGTGGAGATAGAGTTCGTTCTGCTTCCGAAGGAGCGGTATGTAGATAAGGTATATCATTCCACTTCCGACTCTAGTGGAGCCGGGATGAGTCCTCATAGTGACGTCAGAAAAGTTGGGATCTATTACGCCATCATGATCTCAAAAAATTCGGGATTTGCTGGAGAGACCTCTGGAGTCGGTTACGTGGCGATTCAGGTTGTTAGCCTCGAGCTAATACTTTGGTTATTTAGTTCCGAACTAGATTGGATGCCGAGGTGCCTCGATTTCGAGGTGAGTTTTAGGCCGAGGTGGCTGAATACCCGAACTCAAATGTTGTGAACTAGGCTCACCAATGCCGAGCTGTCATCCCTTAATCAGGTCGCGTCCACGTGTCCCCTTCTTGCTAGGTCGGGCCAAATCACTCTTCATCACAACCCTTTATGAATTTTGAGAATTGTGGGTAACTCCCTTTTTTACTGAAAATTAATCTACAACCTCTATAGGCTGCAATTCTCTATAACTGGTTCCTTTATACATTAGGTGGTAGGCGCTGTAAGTTTAAACATGTTTAAGTACCGTAAGGTGGCCCATGAGTGCAAAAGGTGCAATTTGGCCCTCACCAATCTCAACAGGGAAGACCAATTGATGGTGGGTCAATTGCTTAAATCTCTGACTCGTTGTAGCGGAGACCTAGAATCAAAGTGGAGTTTAGGATCATAATAGCACTTAAAATTTTTTATTAATGGGACTAACCGTGTAGTAGTTTCATACCCAATCAAACACCTCCTAAGGCAGGATTTGACCCGAATTTCCGCCTTTGATGAGATTAATAAGAGTAAGGTTTAGCTGAACACTTTAGTTGTTTAGCGGGCTATGGAACCAATGATAAGGTTTTACATAATAATAAAATACATGGGCCTGCACCTTTTACTGTGGAACCCATGAATTTATTACTTGTGTGGAATCTCATCATTGATGAACAACCAAAGCATTCAGTTAACCTGTAATGGATTAATGGCCCTACTGTCACCCTAATCTCTTTGATGAGATCGCAAATCAAGCCCATGTTGGACTTCCATGTGGATGAATATGGAACTTACAGCTGACTAAACTGAGGACCACCATTTGGCATAAGCATGAACAAGCTGAGGAACTGTGATGTGGTGCACTTCAGTATGGCTGGAAGGTTAACGTTGGTGCATGCTGAAAGCCTGAAACCCCTGAACGAGGTGGGGACATATGGCAAATGCTGGACATTCCCAACTAACCACTAGAGTTAAAGTCCAGATCTCCTACCCGCAAGAACTCTATCCACATCTATCCATATAACATTGCAGTCATAAATGGGAAATATCTTATTTTCCTACATAGTATTATGTACGGGGAAATATTCTCAATGCACAGAATTAGTGTATTGTGGATACATGTGAGCAGAGTTCTTGTGGGCAAGAGATCCGAAGTCCTAAAATCAATGCCAATACTTCCGAGTTCCTTGTCACGCTCTCCGTGGACTCTCAACAGCTCGGGCATTGGCCAATCCGGAGCTTAACATTCGTCCCACAAAGGAAGAGCACAATGGCATTATTCGGCACTTATATAAGGGCATCATGCTACCCAAGGTGAGACTCTTTATGTTACCAAGACTTTAGAACTCTCTACATCTTTTTTGTTCTCTTGCTCTCTAAAGTTTTTCAGCTTAGCTTGGCTTAGCCAACCACCTTACTCTTTATACAATATTGTAGGTGGGGAAGATTAACCAAGTTCTGAACCTGTTTTAAGCATACCGTGACCAAAGTGTCATTGATTGGAAGGAGGAAAGGAGCATGGGCCAATCAAAACCACAAGTGTTTGTGTATCCATTGTCATGTAGAGTAAGTTCAAGATCCATTTAAATATGGACGGCCCACCATTAAGGGTATCAATTACACCAGATTTGGTCCAATCTGATCTGGTCCAATATGAATTCATTATAGATGGACCAGGTCTAATCTAATTTAATAAATATTCTGGACCACTTTGGATTAATCCAATTCAATGCCTGGACCATTCAATCTATTCAAATTCAATGCCTGGACCATTCAATCTATTTTAATTTAGATTGGTTCCAATCCAAACTTGGTCTATTGATACCTGTGTTCTTACATTTTATCAATGGATCAGATATTGATTCAATCTAATATAAAAACATTAGAGATGGACCAAGTCCAACCCAATTTATTACGGATGGACCAGTTCGTTGACACCGCCCCTACCCACCATCAGAAGAATCCTCCCAAATACAAGGGAGAGAAAACTATTTACGAAACCAGGGGAACTAACTTTTGTTTGTTTTTAGCAACACCATAACGAGAGTGTCCTCAACTAGGTCTCACCTAAAAGATTACCTTGTCAACAATAGTAATAATAATAAAAAAAGCATTACGAGTTTTTTAGATTTTGAAAGATGTTTTATTGAATTTGTTCAAGGCTATGTTTGGTTTAAGGAAAAGGTAGGGAAAAATGGGAAAATTCATTCAAGGTTTGTAAAAGTTTTCTTATCTTTCTCTTTCTTTCCCTATTTTTTTCCTTCTAATCAAATGTAGTCTAAGGCTCCGTTTGATATATGGGATGGGGATGAGAAAAAGAGAATATTTCAAAAATATTCTCTTTTATTATATTTGTTTCGGAGGTAAGAGGGGGATGGAATGAGAAAAAAAAAATAAGATGTCAATCCCAAAATCATGAATTTAGGGTCGCACCAAAACATTCGATTGGAACTTGGTATTGGTATTCTTCTATCTCCTTCCTCCCTCCCGCATTCCTCGTCCATTCGATTGGAACTTGGTATTCTTCTTCGTCTTCCTCCTCCCTTCCGCATGCCTCATCCATTCGACTGGAACTTGGTATTCTTCTTCGTCTTCCTCCTCCCTCCCGCATGCCACGTCCTTTGTCGCAGTTTCAAGCTTTGCTGGTTTCGATTGGTGTTGTGATAGCTTCGAGCTTCGCTAGTTTCGCAGGCTGCCGCTGCCAGTAATCGGAGGAATAATTAATATGCAGTTCATTCGCTGGTTTTGCAAGCCGCCGCTACCGCATGCCTCGTCCATTCGCTGGTTTCGCAAGGCGCTGGATTTGCTGGTTTTAGGAAATAAAGAATGTGGCAAATGAATTGCCGCTGTCAGTAATAGGAAGAACAAGGCTGCTGCCACTGAGAGCTGCAGCTGCAGTGAGAAGGGAGGAAGAAATAGGGACGGAAAAGTGGTAGGAAGTCGGATGAGGGAGGAGAAATAGAAAATAAAAGAAAGAATAGAGGGAGAGAGGGAAAGAGAGAATGAGAGATCGGAGAGGAGAGAGATAACCGCCACCACTCTAGTTCGAACGGCGAGGAGAATGAACAGTAGATTCTCTCCAATACTTCGGTCCTTCGGTCCTTCCGTCCCTCTTACACTTTCCCATCCCATTCCATCTCGATAAAACCAAATAATATAAAATTAAATTTTTATACTTTCCCATCACATCCCACCCAAATCTTCCCGAACCTAAATGTCTACAGTTTGGAAAGCATTGACGCTGTATAATATTGTAATTTAATTTTTATGGCCTGGACGTAAAGCCAAGAGGCCCAAGACAAGTGTCGGCAAAGCAGCATCCTGAGTTCCCTTTCAAATTTTAATAAATACATTGGGAGTCTTAACTTTATAAACAATTAGTCTCCATACTGTTGCTACTTGCTACCATCACATGTTTCTGTCGTTGTCTGTGCTAATATATAAATTGTATACACAACTACAAACTGTATCTCTCACCAAACTCATTATGAGGAAAATAATATCACAGAAACACTGAATTGATAGAAATGATAACATAGAATTAAAATGCCAAAGATCATATAGAGGTACCAAAAAAAAAAATTGCTAGGACATCTTTTCCATGCTGTCTAATACCTGCACAAACTGTACAATCCCTCTTGGCCAATGAATTCCAATAGCAGTAAGGACCAAGAGAACTCAACACAGTCATAACAAAACCAATGAAGCTAATAAATCCTTTCCTCTCGAAGTAGGCTGTAAAGTAGCATAGAATAATTTCTTTACACTGCATCAGATAACAAATTCTGCAGTCGTATAAACTGGTCCCATTCAAGGGCTTGAGAGAGTAGTGTGAACTTTTTCTGTAATATCAATACGTTTAAATTTTTTACATAGAATTTGATTTCTTTTTTTTTCTTTTAATTTTTGTTTACTCTCCTATCATTCTACATGGTCTTTGCACCGAAAAAATCAAAAACCATGATTCAAAGCTAAAAAAGAAAGTAAAAGGATCTTCATTTTAACCAATCAATAAGCAAGAAACTTGAAAATAAAAATTATTTTGATAAATGATTCTGACCTTATTGCAACTGTAAACTCCAAGTACAGACATGTAATTTACATAGATTTTTCTTCTACTCATTTATAACATTAGGAGGTAACATCTCATTGACATGGATTATATTCAGACCTGCCAAGTTTCAAGTCAGGCCTCATAAATTTGCAAAGAGTAAGTTTTCCCAGATGCTTCTCTAGCAACGTGATCTATTGATTTACAAGGCCATTCTCCTCACCATCTTTGACTCCATCAAAAATCTCATCGTCTTCAAATCCTGTTCAATATCCAAGTTAACTTAATTGCATGTGCATCTTTAATCAAGCTTACAAATTAAAGAACTGACATTACCTGCATCCAAGCCATAGGCCTCATCATTTGGGGAAGGTGCCAGCATAGCATTAGCTAAAGGCTGGTCAAGTGCCATCCAATCTGACCTCCCATTGTCCACCGTCATTTCTTCCTTCTCTGTGATCCAGTCATCAACTGTGTCAATGTTGTCAAAGGAGATCGGATCCATAGCATCCAGCTCTTGATTCTTTCGAAGAATCCTGTACATAATGATAAAAGAATATTGCTTTTTCATTTCAAACACGCATCACTAACTGTTCAGAATATGATTAGTAAACACCATAAGGTGCAACCATTTTTACTTACCTTTGACGCAACCGCAAGTTGTATTGAACAAAAACAAGGTTACTGAGCCTTTGATGCTCAAGACGGTTTCTTGTGATGTTATGAATTTGCTTGAAGGAAATCTGATTTTGCTTGAACCCAGCTGCACTGCAAGTTTGATTGAGAATACGAATGGCCAAACGTGCCAAATTTGGACAGCCCCCCCCATAAGTAGACCACCATTCAGCTAGAATGATCAAGATTTTGAAAGAATCAATTATGTGAGAATAAAATATAGAACATAATGATAAAAAAAAGGTAATGCAATGCTTTAGAATGAGAGAAAATTGGATCTTAGTTCTCCCTCTTTCATGCATGTTGCAGTCAATAAAAGGAACAAGGCTGATGGGTGAGGAGAACTGCCAACAGCTTGGCAGATGGCTTAACCAAGCAAGGGGTACATAGAACACATATGTTTTGGGCTCAAATGTAATATTGAATTGGGACAGCTTCTAAAGCTGGTTTCTTTCACAACTTGTTGTAATCCTGTTTTCTTCTAATTAATGAAATCTTTTTTCTGTGTTGCTGATCAAAAAAAAAAAAGGGGGCCAAGGCCCAAAAACCTAGATATAATAGAACAAACATCAACCCCAGCAGCTGAGTCACTTGAGATCCCCCCCCCCCCCCAATGTTTACAACAGTTTCCTATCCATTGAAATAATATATTGAATGTTAAATTTTTTGCTTGGGTTGCTACTGAAAATAAGTGCTTTTTGAAGGAAATGCATGAACTTGCCAGATAGCTTCTGAGTGCTATGCAGCAAGGAATCAGAGACACCCAACCATTTGTTCCTTCACTTTGAGTTTTCTTTCAGAATATGGTCTCACTTTTTTAAGGCTATATCTTACCAAAGCTGTATGCCTAGCTCAGTCAAATTCTCTTAAAAAGCTGGAAAGTTGAGAAAATGTGCAAGGGGAGGATCCTATAGTCAGCAGTACCTCTGGCTGTGTTGTGGGCTGCTATTTGGGGCAAATTAAACAGGAAGATTTTTTAGCAGAAACACTATCAAGAAGAAAAGCTGATGAAGCTAATAGTTGATGATCTCAGAGGCTGGTTAAGTGCTAACATACTTTTCAAGGAGGATGTTTTAACTTCATCTTTTTTGACAGTTGACTTTTTGAGGGATCTTAAGGATGTTCATTTGTACAGTGAACTGAGATACATGTATACCTAAATTTTTTATTAATACAAATTTACTTTACTGCTTCAAAAAAAGGAATACATTGAATGGTTAGAATCATTCGTCTGTGCAGATTTTTGTTGGAAGAAGACTCACCTAAATATACAGAATTAGAACATAGAAATAATTTATAAAAATAGCAATACTACCACAAAAATGTTGTGAGAAATAGAAACAGAAAATGTCATCTTGATTAAATGGTTAAGCTAAATCAAGAGAAATATATCAAAAAATGTGTTCTTTTATTACCAGAAACAAGTTTCTGAGTCAGTGAAAACCACCTCCCCCAACAAAAAAAGATAAAACAAAAAACAGAAATCCCATATCTATTGGGTATTGACTTTTAAGAGTAAAGAACAATACCGTTTCTGCCATTACACTGCAATATACAAACAGGCTAATATAAGTAAACCAACAAACTAAATTTAGAAAATGAATACAAGCAATAACAGTAAACACAACATCAAAAGTATAACTACATCTGACGAAAGAATCCGTACCAGGAAGCATGGTATTTCTGGCTCTAATTGCCATCTTCCTCCCAAAATCACCAACAGCATTCTTGTATGAGCTCAATTCCTTGGTGATTTTATCTTGGGTTTTTATCTCGGGTACTAATCTCTCAATACAATCCAACATCCCTGACATGATTTCATTATGCACATCTCCTTCAATGCTGTAGAAAAACTTGGGATTAAGGTAGAAACCTGCTGCCTGGAGAGGGCGAGGAAGTTGTCGGTTCCATCTTTGATCTATAACATTCCAATAAACCAAGTAATCCTTCTTCTCAACCAGTTCTTTCTTGATTGCCTCTTTCACTCGGTACATGCCTTCATAAATGTAGCCCATCGCAGGCCTTTTCTCACTACCAACCATTCTTAGAACTCGCAAGAGTGGTTCTGTCAAGTTGACGATACTGCTGCAGGAAGACCAAAATGATTGACTGTAAATGACATCAATCATCACAAGCCCTTCTGCCTTTTTAGAATATGGACAGTCCATCCATTCCTGTGAAGTAACCATGTCCTGCAAATTACTTTTAAGACTGACCATATTTTTCAAGATTGTAAAGTCTGTTGCAGAGCGGGTGACTGCTGGTTGTATTAAATCTTTCCCATATGTATATTTTCTCAGCATATTCAAAACTTCAACATGATTATAAATAAATCTTGTCATTGATTTAGCATGACCCAGTACTGCATTTATCCACTCAAATTTTCCAATATCCTCAAGCATCAAATTTATACAATGAGCTGCACAAGGTGTCCAATACATAGTAGGAAATGTCTCAGTTAACCTTTTCCCAGCAATGGCATAGTACTCTATACTATCTGTAATAACTTGCAGTACATTTTGAACCCCAACTTCTTCCACCACTTCCTTAAGCAATTCATACAGAGCATCTGGTGATCTAACTATATCTGATGCATCAACAAATTTCAGAAACACAGTCCCTTCGGGGCAATAAACCATGAAGTGTATCAAAACTCTACCCGTCTCTGTTGTCCATTCATCAGCCAGTATGGAACATCCAGTCTTTGCCCACGTCCCCTTGTATTGGTCCACTAAACTCTTGACTTCTTCAACTGACTTCTTCAAAATCCAGCCTCGAATGTCATGATAAGATGGTGCTCTTAGCCCTGGTCCTTCTGATACAATAGCATCAATCATTGGTTGGAAATAGACAGAGTTGACTGCATCCAAAGGTGCTCCAACATCATAAAGAAACCGACCTATTGCCATATGCACATGATCCTTTCCCCTTGGTAACCCTAAGGTAAGGTTGCTAATGGGATGAGTATTAGAAGTCATAAGAGGAGAAGGATTCCCCGTTCTCCCTATCATCCTATCTGAAGTCGTTCCTTCTTCCTCCTTTGCTAATAAGCTCAATGGTTCACCCGTATCAGGGGTTGAGAGCAATTGAAGTCCAGTGATTGCTTCATCGTGAGTAGCCACTGTTTCCAACTCACCAGGGCCCAGGAGACGTTGACCGTCTTCTGTTCTCTTTTGTTTTCTCCTCGATTTTACAATAGACCCTTCTAGGCTCTGTCGCATGATACGCCGAACATCTGGATGGACTCTAGGGCAAGTAGGCCCATTTCCCTTCTGACCAGCTAAGTGTTCTTTAATTCTATGTATCCCCCCACCCGAAAACATTTTGCCACAATAGATACATTTGAGTCGGGTTCGATTTTCAAACTTAAACATTTGACAGTGCTTCCATGCTACATCGCGTTTTAACGCACCAACAGGTACAGGTTCTAGCTCAGATTCCATTTCCAACTAATGATTGATTCCTAGAAGCAGTAGTAGCGACCTAAGTGGAAGAGCAATGTAGCAACTAGTCCATAAGACAACAAGCACTTCCCCTCTTCAAAATAAATAAAAATAAAATTAATTAATTCACAGGAAACTTAAACATCGATGTTCGTTGTGAATAACATAATAATCAGTACATGGCATTCCCTGCAACATGACATTTCACAATCCAACTACCAGAGAAAGAAAATATATAGCAAGAAGATTTCATATGTTACTTACCTCTGATCTTGTATTTCTGTCTTTTCACCTCCGACGATGGCCGAAACAGAGAGAAAGAGCGAGAGAGCGAGAGAGATAGAGAGAGAGAGAGAGGGGAAGGGGGAAGAGAGAGAGAGAGAGAGGCTCTTATTTTATATTCAAAGGGGGAAAAATAGAACGACAGGCTGGTTCATTGTTTATAAACCATCGGAGAAAGTGGACGTTTAACCGGACGAACCAGTTAGATCTGTGGGCAACGGGTTTCTATTTTACCTCCGACCAGATCGGGTTTACCGGATGGGCCGGTATCTACTAGTCAAACGCTCCTCTTGGACCGGTTCTAAGGAGGTGGAACGGACATCCGGTGGCCGTGGTAGAGCCGACGATGGTTCGGATTCCGGTTAGACCGCCCGGTGAACGGCGTTTTCGGGGATAAACCAGTGTCATACTGGAGCTTTTTGACAGGTATGCTTTTCCTTTGGTTGGTTATTTCTGAGAACTAGCGAACAGCAGCTCGAATTTCTTTTGCTGCTTTGATCGTCCAGATCTGGTCGACCGGCGAAGCGCCTGCCTGAGTGATGGACAGATCTGCACCTTCCCGAGTTTCAGGTACCGTTAGAACCCTGTTTTATTCGTCAATTTGGTGTTTAAGTAAGAGAATTCTATATGGTGGTCCAAAACTCCAACCTGGTTCCACCATTGTATAATGCTTCCATTTAGCTTCTTCAATCTCCATGATCTCTGAAACTGGATGATTTTTTTCTTTTCTTTTCATGAATCGGTTCTTCATGAGTATTATGGTTAGCTTAGGGTTAGGATTAGGTCTTTGATGAGAATATCAATTACGAGACCCTCATTTGTTGATCCCGAGCTTTTTGATTTCACTGGAGATTACCCTTCCTTTCTTTCTTCTGAATTGAATGATATAGACCCAGTCCATTTATCTGATTCCTGGGAAAGAAAATACCACATAAATGTTTGATCAGCAGGAAGAAATTTGTGTTAAACTCGAAGAAATACTAGCCTTCGAGGTGATTAGAATGAATAAGAAATCTCCTTTACATCAGCTACTACGCTGCGCTTCCAAAATATCAACCACCAAACCTGTCAAATAAATAAACATCCTTCATGAGACATGAACTGCAAAATCAAAACAAACTACAATCACTCACTAGATAAATAGGCCTACCACATTACTGGTAATGCTGTATAATCTTGGAATATTTCAGTTTACAATTACCATAAGTAGAATAGAAAAACGAATTAAATCATGCTGAATTTGTAGCTAAACAATTTAAGAATGCATCAAACTGAGGCAAGAGAAGCTTTGTGGTGAGAAAAAGGGGTTATGTAGCAGACT